>NW_003204189.1:33529-38765 GCF_000006405.1 Perkinsus marinus ATCC 50983
CGAGCTGTGACAGCGGAACGATGCCTCCCCGCCATGTTTTCGAGCCATGTGCGCGCGGTCAGGAGATATGACGGGTGAGCGGGAGCAGCGGCCGCATGGATGGGTGTCGCAGAGGCTTGGTTCTGCATGATGCCCACGGACGAGTGACACGGTCAGCAAAACACGAGCCTCATCGTAAGAGTACTGGCATAATTGCCCCGCAAACACGAAATTGAAGTTCCGAACGACGAAGTCGATTTTCCTAAAGGGACGAAATTGGAGGTCTGAAGGTGTACTCGACGAAGTTGAAAGTTCTATGACGAACTCGAAGGTTCGAAAGTCGAAATTGAAAGTTCTATTAGAACGAACTTGAACTTCCTATCGACTTCGGACGAACTTGAAAGTTCTATGACGAAGTTGAAAGTTCTAATTGCGAATATGATCTTCCCGTTTCGGATTCGTACCTCCAACTTCGCGCGTCCCGACGAAATTGATGATTCCAAAGACGAACTAGATGTTTAAAAGGTGTAGCTCTGATTCACTAGCCCACTTGGGTTTTGGATAGAGTTCGTCACCGAAGGTCGGCAATCCACTGCACCACTTCGCTCCGCCAATATGATACAATAGTAGCAGACGTGTAGCTAGACTTCATTCGATAGTGGGCCTGTTTCACAAGGATACTTAATTTAAGGCGCCTTAAATATAGGAGTTACTTAAGTTTAAGGCGCAATTTGCTCCTATGAAACAGGCCCAGTATCTTGAAGTTGAGCTTCTCATCAAAGACGTACCCTGCTCTTATCGTAGAGAAGCACAGTGCGAGACAAGCATAGAAGGCGCACAACTGCGCTGTCTACTGGAGGTATCTCTTGTGATATGAATCGCTGAAGCTCAGGAGGACTGGTGATAAGATTGTTATTCGCAGTGTGGAAAAATCTAATATCACAAAACATGATACATCTAGTAATACGAAACAACAAATCGTCATCATCTGTCGTATTCAGCGAACTAGAGCTGATTATAAGTGGCCACACTCCTTGTAGACCGCATCATCACTCGCTTGGTTCGGCCTTCGGTAGACTCGACGGGAAGGCGTTTGTCCGTATGGAGCAATTTTGATATTTGGTGGTGCTTGGACTGGGCCGATGTGAGGTCTCGAGAGTAACTAGTCGTAACCGTTAACACAATCTATCAACTTTCAATCGAATGTGTTATGGTTGGGTTCGTTGGATCGATTGGGATTGGATTAGCAGTGAGTTACTATAATGGGGACACCTAAGCACTGACTGCTATGACAGCTTTTCATCCGTCACGCGCCACGAAATTGTTCTTTGATGGGAGGGCGAAAAATGTCCTACCCGCGAATTGAACTCGGGTGACTAGCATGCCGAACACGAACTGTACCGAACTTAACTAATCGTCTGTGTGAAACACTTTCTTGCTGAAACGGTGGCGGGTGAAAGTTGCTGCGAGGAGTAGTTATTTACATTCACAGTTGTTGACTCTCCACTGTGATCATGGCTGGTATCGGCCTGATGTACATGAACCCCGCCGTGTCTCGGCATTTGTTTAATCCTAGCAAACCTGTGACTAGAGGTAATACCAGTGGAAGGAGTAGGAGTAGGTATATATGTAATCGCTTTCCTCAGCTGCTGAGCTCAGAAGAGTTTCCTATACAGCGTTGAAGTAGGAATATATGTAATCGCTTTCCTCAGCTGAGCTCAGAAGAGTTTCCTATACAGTGTTGGAGTAGGAAAATATGTTCGCTTTCCACAGCTGCTGAGCTCAGAGGAGTTTCCTATACAGTGTTGAAGTGGAATATATGTAATCGCTTTCCTCAGCTGCTGAGCTCAGGGGTTCACATACGAATTCGGGTAGAAGTGTCTAGAAACCAACAATAATTTCCTCCCAGAATTTTCTTAGTGTCACTAACACATGTAGTTGACCATGTGCATATTTTTCCCTACATCGAATTCACTGTTAAAGTTGCAGACACACTGAAATGCAAATCCAATTCGAGTGAAGTTTTCAAGTAGTAAACTGATCGAGAATTTCAGAATAAACTCTACCACTAAGAAAAAAATCCAAAATATATTTTTTCACGTACCACAATTTCGTTTTCGAAGAATTTTCCGACAAAATTTTCGTTTTTTCTTAGGCAAAAAACCCGACCAAGCTTTACGGATAGAACTCACTCTTCGTAACGAGGCGACAGGGTTCACCGCTACGTACAAGGTTAGCGACGCTAAGGATCTTCGGGCAGTTTTCAGAATTTTCTGCAAGGCTCAAGCTCCCGAAAGTAGGAAATCGGGGAAGGGGGGTGGGGGGGGGAATTTAACTAGAGTGTATCGATTCTGTACGGAAATGTTATACAACGTAGCACTGCCGATTATGCAAGATTAAATTCATCGAATTTTCTATGACTAAATTCTGAGTACGGAATTTCGTAGATTAGGGAGTTTATTCTGAATAGGAAAAAGTGGTGATTAGTATTTTCTATTTGGTCTTGGATTTGAATCTTGTTCACCTTTATTACTGCGTCCACACTATGTGAGGTTATAGTACAATCACGGGGGTGATTAATGTGCATCTGTCATCTACGGTGATAAATGACAAACTCATATCGATTAGTGCCAACTACATTTTTGCGTTTTTTTCTTCACATTTTTTTTACATTTATCGATAGAGTTTTTGGGAAGATCCCACTTTTATTAAACGCATCGCGAATTGTGATTAGAACATGGCAATGTGGTGGGCCTCTTCTGGGCCTACTTTGTATCTTTGGGAGTGGACCTCAAGATATTTTCGGTTGTTATCAGATCCAGCATTTGGACGATATGCATTCTATTATGGAGATAAAATAGTGACGGAAGACAACTGTCCCTACGATCTCGACATGAACGACGGTGATGTTATTGATGCAGTTCCTAGAATGTAATGCTGGGCGAGCTATCTAGGAAAATATATTTTTTCTCGGGGGGCTCGGTTTTGAATTTTCGATTCCCAATAGGAATATTTTCTCTTATTGCTGTCAAACTGTGGGGGGGACCATCTCTGTTGAAGCTACAAAAATGGGAAAAAAGGGAAAAATACAAAAAAAATAATTAATAAAAAATACAAAAAATGTAAATTGGTTTCTCATCGAATGAAGTGAGATTTTTACCCAAGAAAACGAAATTTTTTTCGATAGGGGGGCGCATCTTCAATGTGAATGTGATCACATTTTAGGAATATTTTCACCATTGTTATGAAATTTTTGTGAGCGAAATTAGTTTCTCATCGACAGCTCGTGGATTCGATCCCTTGTTGGTTCAGGTTTGCAGAAATGGTATGAATAACGCAAAGAATTGTCTCCTATTATACGATTGCATTCACAAGTCAGTTTCTAGCTGTACAGTAGTATCTGTGGTTGTCGAGTTGGACCTATTTTGTATCTTCTATGGTGGAACCTAAGATATTCCATCATATATAGATGTACTGATGCATCCGATTCTTCGACCTCGACGATGTCGTTTCGTTTCGACGCTGCGATGGTACTCTTCTCGAAAGAATGAGTTCGATGGTAGTAGTCGGAGGAGGGGAATGCTGCTTTTACTTTGTGGGAATATATTATTTTGTGTTGAAGTTGAATTTAGGTTGTAGAGTATAAATGAAATCGATTGAGTTTTCTCTGTGAATAGTACTTTCTAGTGAAGTCGATTGAGATTTGTATTTGATTGAATTTTTTACCCAGTTTTCTTTCTCTTTTTTCCCCGTTTTTCTGGTTTTTTCGATTTTTTCCCATTTTTTTCTTTTTTTTCCCGTTTTCCCGTTTTTTTCCACTTTTTTTCCCCATTTTTCCGTTTTTCCCGTAGGTTCCCATGATTGGCGTGATAACCCGGATGTGAATGCAACAGTACCTTATGAGTACAAGTCGGCATGGGAGTTGAAACAAGATGTGTGGAAGAGAGAACAGAGGTCTAAAATTATTGATAGAAAAATGGGAAAAAATATGGGAAAAGTAGTAGTAGAGGGAAGACGGTTTTATGGTATCACATGTTCGACGATTATTATTACTCTCTCATGTGATGTAGAGTTGTTGAGATAGATTTCCGCTTGGAGTTTCACCACCCCTAGTGATATGAAAAACACATTTCACGACTACTGCATATCACCGCGAATATCGCGTTTTTCACCGAGTATTACGCCACTTCGCGTAAAACGGGTTGTGAAACTCCAATTTTGAAGTTCCATGAATTTATACGTGTTGGAGGTGAGTATTTGATTTTCATAAGGTTGTTCGTTGACTACTCGTGAGTGGTATTAAAAGTCGGGAATTTTCGTAGTTGTAAAATTGAGCAAATTTTGAGGCTAATTCGAATTTCTTTTCGGAAAAAAGTGGGAAATTTTAGTTGAAAACAAATAAAATTGGTAAAATTTTCACGGGTGGAGGTGGTGATGAATTGTATCATCTTTTCTTTAGTAGTGAATTTTTGATAATTTTATTTTAATTTTTCAATTTTTTTTAAATCTTTTTCCAATTTCTTTCATTGATTTTTATTTTTTTTATTTTTTTTGTTAGTCTTGATTTTTTTCATTTTTTTTTTAATTTTTTTCAACATTTTTTTTATTTTTTTCGTATTAGACTGTTGTGAGTGAAGGAGTAGAGGCGGAGATGGTAACGAGGGGAAGGGAGGCTGATCTTGGTGATGACGATACGCTGAAGGGCATTGCTGATCGAATACAAGGTGATGTGAAGATGGTGTGGTATGGGGCACAGACATAATCGTTTGTTCAAAAAAGTGCGTTAAAACGTTCACAATTATATCTCCAATAGGTCGAGAGAGCGATTGGAGGCATCCCTTGGCTGAGTTGGAAAATGGTGAACATGATGCAATGAGTGAGCGGAGCGAAGCGCTACCTCCGACGCTATATAAGGAGTCCACTACTGGTAATAGAAAGGGAATATATGCTCGCTCTCCTCAGCTGAGCTCAGAAGAGTTTATATACGAAGTCCTCCAAAAAATTTCAAAATCTTCAGATTGCCACCAACATATGTAGCTGAGCATATTCAGGAGGAAGTGTTTGCGATGTGCATAAACGTCTTTTATTTTGTGTAATTTATTCCGAAAAAATCGTTCGCATATTCAGGTCAAGTCATCTACCCCGCCACAGAAGAGGATATAGAGATACTCTCTGAAGCTCATCACCGATATATAGATCCACACGAATGTGAAGGTAAGTGAATCTTGCAATCTTGCTCTCACTTGCAATTCCTCAA
>NW_003204189.1:38865-41278 GCF_000006405.1 Perkinsus marinus ATCC 50983
GCGCGGTAATTGTTCATAACGATGAGGATTGAATTTTGTGGTGCGCGGTAATTGTTCATAACAATGAAGATTGAATTTTGTGGTGCGCGGTAATTTCTATTGTTTAATTTTTGGTCAGATTGCGAACACGCATTCCCACATGCACTACCTTGATGGGATCGATCGGACTTGTTTGATGGATGAGCTGTAATATAATGAGGGAAAAATGGTGAAATAATCAGCGCTTCGCTCCGCTAAGAGGTCGGTGATTGCGAAGTATATGTTGCCGGAATCGGGTGAACTGTGAGATTAACAAAAAATTTTCCAAATTTTATAATTTAATTTTTTGGGAAAAACTGAATTTTGAGCAATAAATGCGCGCGATAAAAATGTGTTGGTGAATTGGGGGAATTGCAGCCGATGGACCTAACTCTATGAATGAGTCTGGACTGGAGCA
Organism: Perkinsus marinus ATCC 50983; assembly: GCF_000006405.1. Taxonomy (NCBI): domain Eukaryota; phylum Perkinsozoa; order Perkinsida; family Perkinsidae; genus Perkinsus; species Perkinsus marinus. The sequence continues at coordinate 39,302 of NW_003204189.1, forward strand.
ATGATAAGACCAGTAGTCTAGTTCACTTTGCACGCATGCTCATGGTGCGGCACAACTGCTTATCTACGAATAGAAAGTGAGGGAAAATGAGGAGCCCTCATTACTGACTCTTACAACAGTAACAATATGAAAATTGTAAGGAATTTTTGGGGGAAATTTTCTTAGCAGGAAACTGCTGAGTTCTGTTGGGGAAATGGAATGAATATATTCCTAAAACGCTGTGGTTGGCCTCAGGTACAAAATGAAGATTGAATGTGTTGATTTTTATTTGCCTCAGCTGGTATACGCCTCGTTGGAGAAGGACGTAATATGGACCTGTTTTGAATCTTACCAAGATGGACCTTGGATATTTTTCTATGTTAGAATTCTGCGCAGCTCGAGAGATTCCTTCTGAGGGAGTGTTCGGAGTGGATGGGCTTGGCAGTGAAAGCGCATTGGTTGTAATAGGGGTGGCAGGTCTCGGGTTCGAATCCTGGTGGGGCCCCCACCGTGGGGGCATTTTTAAAGTATTTTTTATAATACTGTGGAGGTCCTAGGCGGTGTTGGAGCCGCTGGTTCGAGGTTCAAATCCTGGCGGAGGAAATTTTTGAAATATATTGTAGCTCCCAGTCCCTCCGGTAACCGCGTCACGTGACGTGACATAGCTGGCTCTACGCGGGCGCCTCCTGGTGTTTCCTCATTAGGGTTATGCATTTTGCAGGAAATCGATTATAACAGATTAGCTATACTCCCTGATAGTCGTTGATACAGTTGTTGTTATCGTGGTTATCGTGTTCGGGCATCACTGTTAATCGTAGCGGAAACCGTTCTCCCACACCTATTCTACTTGAGTTCTCATCGAAGTTGGCTGGCGTGCACATGCGCTCGCCAGCTACAATATATGTTGATTCTGATTCAGAGAGATGATATTGGAATTTGAGGATAGATTACGTCTAACTATGTGGGTTGGTGATGATATGAAAATTTTGTGGAAATTTTGGGAAATTTTTGTTAGTTTCTGTAGTTTCTGTACACTTCTACCCGAATTCATATTGAACCCCTGAGCTCAGATGTGGAAAACGAATGTATTTTCCCCAACACTAGGAACGATTATTTCGGAATTTTTGGCCCATTTATAGGTATCAAGCGATTGTGAGTGATGGTGTATCTATTACTGGTAAACATATGCACGACGAGGCTGGCCGGATGATGGTGGGATGCGAGGAGGCGGTCTTGGCTGGTGATAAGCCGTTGAGAGACTGTAATAATGGGTTCGGATGAGGTCCCGGGTTCGATCCCTGCACGTGTCGTTTTTACTTGAATTAATCGTTCGTCTCAGCCCCGACGAGTAATTTCGTGGCGCGCGGTAAAATCCGATCAGCTCGATCCCAGACGGATTTGGGTTATGTTGGTCGGCCGGAGGTAGAGGATACTTCATTGAGGGGAAGGTCCGATGGAGCCATCAATGGTAAGGAGAGTTGGCTGTTTTTACCCGGGGTAAAACGTTCCAGTTCGAGTGAGGAAAGATTGCTTGTTGTGATTTTGAGTTTCTCAAGAAAATGGTTTTCTCCAAAGAAACTTCTCTAGTACATTTATGTGTTCACATGAGAGGAAATTTTCGTAAATTTTGTGTAATTTTTCGGAGTTTTTCCCTCGTTTCAGTTCGCTTGCCTGGGTCTGGAACCTCCCCTCCTCCTCCTCCTGATGCTGGAATGTCGACTGAATTTGTGGTTCGATCTCGAGGCGCGTTGGAGAGGCTACGAGTTCTGTCCCGGCGGACGCGAAATTTGGTTATTAATAAATTGGGTCATGTGAACTCTGTATATAGTGATCTTGGGGATCCTCTTGTTGGCGTGGAGGCGGTGTTGAAGGAGGTTGGTGGAAATGACGATGGCGTGGTATTGGAAAAAAATCTGCGATGGGATTATTGGAAAATACAAAATTCGTTTGTGAAATTGCTGACGGGAATGGCTTGTTCGTTGGCGGCCATCGAGGAGA
>NW_003207758.1:0-1030 GCF_000006405.1 Perkinsus marinus ATCC 50983
CGGCGGTGACGCTTTCAGTTTCTCATAAGAATCTTGAATCTGTGTCAGTTCTACACCGTAATTGTGAAAGATGACAGTGTACTTGCTCTCGAGATCGGCCTTGAGGCTCTCACGCTGCAAAATCGATTGGTAGCTCTTCAGCAAGTTTAGACTGGACTCGATAGAAGTGATGCTCTCGAAGCTCTGATTGATGAACTGCTGTAGTGCGCTCTCTAGGTCGGCAATCCGGACGTTGAATTCGACATAATCGCGATCGAACCGGTTGTTGTGGAAATCTAGAAGGTCATGTCGTTTGTTCCGGAACTCCTCCATAATGGTGCGGGAGCTGACCACTAGTTGTTCCATACCGTCAAACCGACACGCGGCCAGTGACTCGAATTGATGGACGGTCGAGAACATATCCACTAGCTTGAGCACGCGGCGGCAGAACAGGTCAAACCTTCCGAAAATCTGAGTCTCCGAGAAGTCAAACTGCTTTCCCTTCGGTAGCGCTAGGAGCTTCTTCCTATTGAAATGGTACTGTTCTTGGTATACCTCGTTGAGATTGAGACAAGCCCGGAGCTTCTTTATCAATACTACAGGCTTCGTCTCCCACAGCTTGTCCGGATGCTCATCGCCCAATAAATAGGCCTTGCAGTTGATGATCATCTGGTTGGTCATCTTGGTGAACAAATTAGTCAATCTTTCAGTCGTGTTGTAGTATCGGGCAATGGTATATACCATCTTGATAGCGTTAAGCAATGCTGGTAGAGAGTCCGAGATCATGTCAGGAGTACCAGTGTAAAGTGGTTCCATAAACTTCTCCAGAGTGTTCAGGTACTTAACATTGTCTTGAGCCTCGTTGAAGGCCTCTGTAATCAAGAATTCCACCCGATTCCATCGTCGAAGAGTGTTGAACACCACTTGCCGAGACTTTGGAGCAACATCCTGACCCACACGCGTAACGGCGTGCAGCGTACCGAAAACGGCTCGACAACTTTTGGACTTCAACTGCTCGGTGACCGCGGTAATTTTCTGCATTCTACGCATC
>NW_003202184.1:0-1070 GCF_000006405.1 Perkinsus marinus ATCC 50983
TGGTCGTGGCATGAAGAAGCACAGTGGGAGCGAGCACACAGCGCTGCGGAGCGAGGACGGTGTCCGGACTGAGCACTCACAATATCATGTATAAACGGAGTCCGAACGTATTAGCTTCAGCATATGATTCAACTACCTCTTACTCAGATGGGAAATACGCTGGGCAAGACTTTACGAAAGTACAATGTGAGCCAGGGGCCAAGACTTGCAGTAGCTGGGCTACACCTTCGGCTGAGGCACTGTTTCCGGGTTGAGCACCATGTGCGCAACACGTAGCCTGTTTTCCTGAGTATTTCGACGACAATCGCTTGCTTCTGGTCACTGACCAACTCGGTAACTATTTCTGGAAACCTCAAGAGTTTTGTAGAACGAGTTTTGAGAAATGCCAACTCGAAGAAGGGTTGAAATACAAGGCGTACTGTAAAACGTTACCGGGACGGGGTCTGTTCTTCACCTGAGCATCGGCTATTCAATAAAAAGCTACCGGGCAGGCGTTTCCGTGCTTTCATCTGAAACAACTAATCTTTCATGGCTTTGGAAATTCACTTTTTTAGGCAGATTCGTTTAATGCCCGTGGTCGTGGCATGAAGAAGCACAGTGGGAGCGAGCACACAGCGCTGCGGAGCGAGGACGGTGTCCGGACTGAGCACTCACAATATCATGTATAAACGGAGTCCGAACGTATTAGCTTCAGCATATGATTCAACTACCTCTTACTCAGATGGGAAATACGCTGGGCAAGACTTTACGAAAGTACAATGTGAGCCAGGGGCCAAGACTTGCAGTAGCTGGGCTACACCTTCGGCTGAGGCACTGTTTCCGGGTTGAGCACCATGTGCGCAACACGTAGCCTGTTTTCCTGAGTATTTCGACAACAATCGCTTGCTTCTGGTCACTGACCAACTCGGTAACTTTTTCTGGAAACCTCAAGAGTTTTGTAGAACGAGTTTTGAGAAATGCCAACTCGAAGAAGGGTTGAAATACAAGGCGTACTGTAAAACGTTACCGGGACGGGGTCTGTTCTTCACCTGAGCATCGGCTATTCAATAAAAAGCTACCGGGCAGGCGTT
>NW_003211351.1:0-725 GCF_000006405.1 Perkinsus marinus ATCC 50983
ACTATTTATTATCACCGTGATGAGGACAAGACCTCCATGGGGGATTCCTTACATACAACGAGAGGACTATTGATAACACTATGCCTAAAAGCCCTCTACCTTATCTAATTAATGAATCTTCCATGACGTGCCGAGACCTGGATCACCAGTAGATGCAGTGTCTCTCTAGCAGCAGTGAAAAGGGCAAGGATTTTTGGAAGAGGCAGACTGGGTCTTAACCAGCATCGCTGCAACCTTGAGATCACATGCCACCTTGATAGGAAACTTTCTCTCAAATAAGGAGCGAAGTGACTCACAACTATCACGAAGTTCTTGAGAACACTGTTCGGACTAAGGATGCGAGCTGCTTCGTCATCCACTTCTGAAACATTCACAGGAACCTTCAGAAACTACTAACCGCCATCCACTTGAAGTTTTAGCTTCCGAGTCTTGTCAGACAAGACTCCGTCTCATTAGCAGCGATGGTATTGAGCAGCTCGTGTACATCTGCCCAAACGTCAGCCGAGTCGAGATCGGGTTGGAACCGCTTTCACGTTGTAGTGCCAAATCTTCAATACAATACAGGAGACCAAACACTTTCCACTTTCCCTCCAACGCGGCCATGACTTCATCGGCCGGGAAACTTATAGCGTCGCGGCGCAATATACGGCCGAGCTTATACGAGGCCCTCCGACCGAGGCCAAGATGCCCCGAGCGGAGCAGGCCTCTGGCTGACTGAGTCTTTG
>NW_003210378.1:0-1454 GCF_000006405.1 Perkinsus marinus ATCC 50983
TCGAAATTATAATTTCCTCGAGTGCCACAGATTTCCCCTAAATCGACTATCATCGCGATGTCCCTCCGTTTCGGCGTCCTCTTCCTCGTCAGTGTTACGATGATCGCTAAAGTCTCTTCCAAGACTATCGTGTTACCGTACACACCCGATGAGGATAATCGCGAATCACGTTCTATCGCCCATCACTAATTCATCAGCAACCTCCAGTACGGTTCGATTACTGATGATTACTGCTATCAATGCTTAGATGGAATTGCATTCTTGCATGCATTGTTGTGTGATCCTGTATGCAGTATTTCATGATTTGAGTTTCAAGTGACCATCCAGTTTTTTCCTCAAGACTGTTGTGATAATCGCTAAAGTCACTTCTAAGACAGTCGTGTCACCATAAACACCCGATAAGGATGACCGCACATCACAATTGATGATAAAAAAACTTCGCTCCGCCGCCAATCGACAGCTGGCTCAAATTGCTGTTCATTACTATTAGAGATGGTTCAGATCGCTGTAGATGAAAATTGATTGCTGCGTGTATTGCCGTGTGATCCTGTATGTAGTTTACCACGTCTTGAGTTTCAAGTGAGAGTAATACAAGCTAGAACCAGTCGGCAACTTCCCGAAACAGTTTGCCGACTAGTAAGTACGTTCTAATGGGGTTATTTGGTCTAATGGTTAACCTATGTATTCGTGAACCGAAAGGTCTCGGGATCTATCCCTGGCTCCGACTCTTACACAGAGCCATGTCTGGCTCAGTCGATGAAGCCATTAGATATAATAATAAATAATATATAATAATAAATGCACAATACTATTATGATGGACCCATATCTATTTTCTCCAAATTTAATCACTGGATCAATAATAATTACTTATTATCCTACTAGAATATATATTAACCATACAATACATCAGGAATACGATATCGATTATGTTCTTCCACTTTTGATAACTACTATCGTAATCGTTCACCCATTAGTATTCCTCACCTCATATCTACTATTCAAATTTGTGTATATCTTCACCATTTGGGTTCAGTTTCCAAAGTTTTCTCCCAAAGTGTAGGTCTCCGTCTAGTAAAATCCATACCCGACAGAGTTGAGGATCAGTCGATGTGGAGAAGTATGCACATGGTCAACTACATGTGTTGGTGACAATATGTAAATTCTGGGGGAAAATTTTGGAAAATTATCATTTCTTTCAGTTCGAATTTGCATGTGAATGTACCTCCTGAGCTCAACCGAGGAAAGCGAGCATGTATTCCCCCAAAACGTGGCCTATGAATAAACGCAATAATTCATACCACTCCTTCCTTTCATCATCGCACGCTCCCCACCCTCACCGTTTTCCTCGAACATAATCGTCCAACTGTGGACAATGCTGTTGCTCTTTCTCATCAAAGGCCAACAGGCATTGACATTCGCAGGTCAGCAACCGTACCAACCATCGCAGCGTCG
>NW_003204904.1:0-1337 GCF_000006405.1 Perkinsus marinus ATCC 50983
CGATCTCGAGAGTCTAGTAAGAGCCCACGGCTGACAGCTGAGGATGATGCTGGCATGCAGGCGGATTCCATCCACAGTGGATTCCGTCCATCCGACTGGCCCACCTCATCACCGTCCACGGAAGTCCCTGTAGCCTCACCAGACGGGGAGAACTACAGTGTAGGTCTGCGAGTGGGGGTCATCACAGCTCGATCGCTCAGTCTAACAGTAACTCGTCGAGTGACATTGGGAACACAGCAGTTCTGTTCTCACCCCCGAAGAGCTCATCTTCGCCAACTACTGCCGACTACCTCAGCTATCGCTCCAGCCTCGCCGTTGAAGAAGCTCCTCGACAGGCGGTGAGAGAGGTCACAGCTGGGGCTTTGTTCTTGGTGCCTACAGAGTGATAACCTACGGCGATTAACTACCAGCGAGCTGTCCATCTCGCCAAGTTCAACTGAGTCGCCCTCTCGAGGGAACGACACGGAAGCTGCTAATATCAGCGAAGTGAGTCCATCTGCTGTTCCTTAATCACTCAGCCCTGCTGCTGTTGCTGACAGCTGGTCGCCGCTATGGAGAACCCAACAGAACATGAGAGGCACTCCATAACTCCCAGAAAGGTGAAGTGCTGTTGTTATCGCTACTATGAAGGTCTTGTACAGGGGGAGGGGGTTACGGACGTTGATGTTCTCGGCGATGAGTCGCCCATCCTGCCTCAACGTACACCTGTGCTGGACGCCGATCTGGACGACTGCGAGTCGTTGGTCATTCTCGGAGCTAGTACGGGGCTCTCTGTGAGGAGTGCCCCACGGTGAGATCAGGTTTCGGTAGCGGCTCTGGCCCGCTGTCCTCGTCTTCTGGTCGTCGCAATGGGACTTTGGACTTCATTTTGCATCGCACTCCTCTCGAGTCGATCTCTGAGGAACTTGAAGAGGCCGAGCCTGATCCCATCGGTGTCGCAAGTAAGTCGGTAGTGATGCACGCACCTAGACGAGTGATGCTCAGGACAAGACTCCAACAGCTTTCCTTTGAATAGAGGCGCCACCATTACCCCGGACAGGGACGATAGCAGGAGTGGCCAAGACTATGATGTTTTGGTCGTTCGAGTCAACTCAGCGTTCTCCTCAGCGGCAAACTCTCCGCTCCTACCCGCCGAAGAGACTCGGTCCGATATGATCAACGCAGATAGCGACTCCATTCCATCAGTTCCTGGGCAGCGCCGCTCAGAACGAGAGCTCTTTCCGGCTCAAGACGATGAGTCGTCATTGCACTGTGACAGCAGAGCTCCTACAGCTACTTCCTCCCCTCTTTCAGACAGCTCTAATGGCTCACAGTATGAGCACGCTGGAGGGTCGAGC
>NW_003215187.1:0-852 GCF_000006405.1 Perkinsus marinus ATCC 50983
GGTTCTATCCCTGCTACCTCCATTTTTTATAGTTGATATGCATATGTGTGTTACCATCGGAGATTGATTAATGGAGTTTCACGACCCTAGTGATATGAAAAACACTAGTGAAAAATATATTTCCCGACTACTGCATATCACCGCGAATATCGCGTTTTTCGCAGAGTATTACGCCACTTCACGTAAAACTAGTCATCCTTTTTTAACCCGATTGCGATTCCCGATTGTTGTAGGTGCACGGAGTCATCGAGCAACTCGAAATGTTCCCGGAGGGAACGAATTTTGGACTCTCAAAATGGCTAGGAACATGATTTCGGCTAGTTGGCGAGCTTTTCCCCATTATAATCGCTCGTTCGGAACATTTTCCTAGTATTGGCAGGATTTTGTGAACGTTATTTCTCAGAGCTGGTTGACGCCCTGTGTAGGTGCATCGCTTTACTCAATGGAGCCCAGGAGTTTCCTCACTAATTATAGAATTCGGATAGAAGTATACAGAAACCATAACAAGATTCCCAAAATTTTCTCAGAATTTTCTTATATTGTTACTAAAACATATAACTTTGTTTTTCTCATTCATCGGATTGAAAACATGTGCGATATGGGTTTCCGACGCGAATTAGTAGTGCTCAGGAAACGCACGAGTGGGACGAAACGGTTGCTCTAAAGAGTTTATTAGATAGTTGAAGTCATTGGCATATTGTTGTATATACGACGGCACTTGGCCGAGTTTCGGTTGATGTGTTAAAGCTTGTTGTGCAGTGTAGGAAGATATGCATATGTTCAACTGCATGTGTTGGTGACAATATGAAAATTTTGGGGAAATTTCGGGAAATTTGATATTTATACGCTTCT
>NW_003214910.1:0-977 GCF_000006405.1 Perkinsus marinus ATCC 50983
GTGACAAATCTCAAATTTACTGGTCTCGTGGCCTAATGGATAAGGCGTTGGTCTTCGGAACCGAAGGTTGTGGGTTTGAGTCCCATCGAGATCGTCTCCACGCCGGGAAGCGCCCATATACGGATGCCACTGGCCTTACAGATGTCGATGTTGATTGTATACCCTTGTGACTCGTCGGGATACATGCTGAGGCTAAGGGTACAAGAAGATTGTTGGTCTGCCAACGAACGATCTCCAATGAATTGACCTCATTGAAAACACTATGTAATGGAGGCCCCTCTATGAGGAGCAAGAGTTTTGTGATCTATTCAGCGTCTCGAATGCGAAATCATGTGTGCCGTTAAGTCAGTGTTGCGCGTAGTGACGAGATAGTGGGGTAAATCTCAAATTCATTGGTCTCGTGACCTAATGGATAAGGCGTTGGTCTTCGGAACCAAAGACTATGGGTTCGAGTCCCATCGAGATCGCCTCTACGCCGGGAAGCGCCCATATACGGATGCCACTGGCCGTACAGATGTCGATGTTGTTTGTATACCCTTGTGACTCGTCGGGATACATGCTGAGGCTAAGGGTACAAGAAGATTGTTGGTCTGCCAACGAACGATCTCCAATGAATTGACCCCTTTAAGAACACTATGTAATGGAGGCCCCTCTATGAGGAGCAAGAGTTTTGTGATCTATAATGGAGGCCCCTATATGAGAAGCAAGAGTTTTGCGATCTATTCAGCGTGTCGGATGGGACACTATGTGTGCCATGAAGTTAATGGGGGGCAAAGATGGTGGGACAAATCTCAAATTTATTGGTCTCGTGGCCTAATGGATAAGACGTTGGTCTTCGGAACCGAAGTTGTGGGTTTGAGTCCCATCGAGATCGTCTCCACGCCGGGAAGCGCCCATATACTGATGCCACAGGCCTTACAGATGTCGATGTTGATTGTATACCCTTGTGACTCGTCGAGATACATGCTGAGGCTAAG
>NW_003202379.1:0-1950 GCF_000006405.1 Perkinsus marinus ATCC 50983
GATTGGACTGCGCTGAAGAGAATAAGCTCTCTCTCGTTTCCCCTGGAAAGCATCCACTGTATTGATACTGACTCGCCCGACGTTTTCATGAGGCAGGCGATAATCAGACTATACATTTCCTCAACTCATTATACTGACTCTCCTCTTTCTGCGCCTTATGTCCGCTGTACGGCACAACTATTCCAATGTCGCCCGGCTCCACCCCTGCCTTGATGGCCACCACCATCGCATCGATCACCGCCTTGGCCTTGGCTCGGTTGGGGACGCTCGTCCCTATTCTCGTCTCCCCACCACTCAATGCGTCAGTATTCACCAGACACGTCTGGATGCCGGACGCAGCAAGTATAATCCTGGGATTTTCGCCCGCTCTCCAGCGTCACTCTGAACTGGTGGTTGCTCCGTAAAACTAGATGTTGAAATATTTGGCGATGCTGGCTGGATTCTTCGCTCTGCACCAAGCAAATGAAGTCAGACTTCATTTGCTTGATGTACAGGCTGTACAGTACAGCGAATGTGAGTTCGAACCAGGTCGAAAAATCCCGATTCTGCGTATCGTGTAAAATTGAGTTTCTATCAGCCACAACACTGTGTCGTCGACAAAGTCGTATTAGAAGTACACGTGTAGCGACACTTAGATGCCCAGTCTTCCACTCCGCGTGTAGCAGAGAATAGACAGTATAGTGTATTTCGGTCTGTGCGCGCGTGGCGCAGCGCCACGAAACTTACGCAGGGAAAAATTTGGACTAGGAAAGTTGGATGCTGATAAGATGGATCGGTATTGGACTTTATGCTCTCAGATCTAACAAATCACAGAGTAGTATTCTGAATATACGAGGTTATCTCAGCATTATCACGTCGGTAAGGCACACAATCGAGATCCACGGTGGCTCGCGAGTGTGAACGTGCTGTCTCCGTAGAGCGTGCAATAGCGCTTCCTAGTCTCACTCAAGTCGAAGTGGAGTTCACAGTGAACTGTTCACTGTATTAACCTGTACCGATAAGCATTAGCTTGTTCCTGCGCGCCACTGAGTGCATTCATGCAGTCCGCCCAGATACAGGGAGGTTTATACTCAAATCCTCAATTGTAACATACCAGGAACGAAAACGTACCGCGGCGGCAGTGTGAAGACAGTGTCATCCGCTCCAAGCCATGGAGTCCATGTAGCCAGTTCATATTCCTCGTCACTGCTCGTGAATTGTCTGCTTTCTCCACCAGGGCCTCCAAAAGGATCTGCTGTGTCATATCTACGCTATACCCGTCATAGGCCCAATCGCTGTAGTAGCAATGATGAAGCGACCGTACCGCTAGAATGGAGCGGAACACGTTTTGGTTAGAGTGTGTCACAATCGTTGTATTCTCATCGACAAACTTTCAGATTGAGTCTTATTAGTGATGCCTTACACCTACGGCCTCCTCGTACTTGCCATTATGACCCAAGCGACCCTGGGACAATCTGAGGGATCTTTCCAGGTTACTGCGGACTACCCTGCGGGGTGTCATGGCGGGCCTGGTCCAGGGAAGGGAAGTGTTATAACCACTCTTATGGAGCCATCCTGCATTTACAGCAAGAAGGGCGTTACATCCGAAGGTGTGTATAAGGAGGCTGCCGGGATCATCCTTAAGACCAACAGACCTGGGCATTTTGGCAGTATGCATGTGAATTTCACCGTGTTCACAACGCCTGACAACAAGAGTGGTACCCTGGTGGAAACATATGGGTGGGCACACTTGAGCGTCGGTGATGAAACCAGGGACTTCTGGTGGAACCCTGCTCCGGGTGAGGATGCCTACGGCCCTGGGTCGCGTATCCATATCGCGACCATCGACTATGGTTATTTCCCTAAGTATAAGGTGAACATTTGGAACTCGTGGCATGCTCTAGAAGGTTCACCGGATTGCCAAATGTTACACTTGATCTCAAATCAGAGAGCCTCCTCTAATGTACATAA
>NW_003214821.1:0-1117 GCF_000006405.1 Perkinsus marinus ATCC 50983
ACTGTCTGGCCAGGTGTATGTAAATACAGCAAAAAGGATTGCCCTTTTCCTGCTTGCAAATATTCCGTCCATAGCGATGAGGTACCGGTCCAGAGAAGGGTGGGTAAAGGTTCCCAAGGTAAGGGTGCGGGCAAGGGGCAGCCGTGGTATAATTCTCGTCTAAGCGGAGACGGCAAGCGCAATTTCCCGGTCGAAGGAGCGAACACCAACAACAATAAGTTGGCTAGAACTAGTAACTAAGTTGGTATTGGAATTCCTTATTATTTTCGTAGCGCCGATCTGTGTTACTTTCGAGGTGTATCTCCTTCCTCTGATAAGTGATTACTGGCTCGAGTATCGCGTAATGGAGTTTTTTTATTAGCCTTCTCATTAGCGTCAGTAGATGAGTTTCAGAATATTGGTTTGTGTTATTGTTTTTCTTTGTTCTTTCGTCGTCCGGTGTGCTTCCCTCTTGAACAGTTATTGGAAATCGTGTGGCGATGACATCACGCTTTGCGGCATGGAATCAAAGGCAGCCTAGGCTCGGCTCTGATGAGGCTACCGAGCTGGATTTGAAGTTGTTGGGGGGCTCCATAAAGCCCGAGACTCGGCGTAAATACGAATACGCCTTGAACGAGTTCAAAGAGCTTGATTTGGACTTACCACTCACACAACAGAAGGTGCTGAGATATTTGCGCTGCCTAGTGGAGGTATCTTCCTTGAACGCTCAATCAATCAGAAAGAGAGTTACTGCTCTCAAGACTCTTCATTCACTACATGGCTATCCTACTTTGGATACGCCCTCACTAGAAGCCATCAAGCGAGCCTTGCAAAGCGTGGATAAACTTCGTCCAGCTCCACCGCCCAAGCGGGCGACAGTGGTACCAAACGAGGTGTTACGCTTCTTTATGACAGCTCGCATAGGCCTCTGTGGTAATGACGAGCTCGCTAGAGATGCTTTATTAATGGGAACGTCTCTGAGCCTCCGTGCTGGAGAGCTACTATCGATCCGGTCGGCGGATATTTCGTCTGTGGCAACAAACCAAACGGGCATACGGGTTAAGGTGGATCTGGGAGTCACGAAATGCAACCGAGTAGAGGAAGTGGAGGCTACTTGTACTCTAACAGAGTCTGAGTG
>NW_003200168.1:0-2078 GCF_000006405.1 Perkinsus marinus ATCC 50983
GGTCTTCGGCTGGCCTTTCCTCTCATGATTCATCACGTACTGCCACATAGCCTCATCCTCTCCCTCAACACGGCTTCCTCTCGATGCATTCACCTTGGAGGTGCTACTGCTGATCACTGGAGGGCGCCGGCCAAATTCAACGAGTGGTTTCTTATGTATCGCGCGAATGTCCCATAGCAAGACTTCACCAGAACGACTGCCAGCTACTATATGGTATTGATTCACAAATTGCAGGGCTGAGCACGCACCCTCCATACTAGTGTAAGGTTCACCGACTGAACTCTTCCGTCGAAGGTCGAACATCTCAAATCCACCATGTTCGAGACCCGCGGCAACCAGCGGGCTCGAGGCGTCCGGACTTACTCCCAAGGCTGAGATTTCCGACACTGTATGGAAACGTTTCACTTTGCGCGCGCGTGCAGTGGTACAGTCGTAAACCTCAACAGCTTTCTCTCGAGCCCCGCATGCTACGTGGCTGGCGAGGAACTTGAGACCGGTGAAGCCGAAGTAAGGCAGTCGACTGTGGCTCTCTTCCCGTAGCCTTTCCACCTTGTTAGATTCCCCACAGCGCAATGTGTGGATGAAAACAGCTCCTTTACGGCAAGCTACGCCAAGGAGATCTTCTGTGAAAGGATTGATGTCAATAGCAGCAATGGCGTCATTGGTGACTACGAGCTCTTGTTCAGGCCGATGTCCACAGGTTAAATTATCGAGCCGCGTGTCTCGGTAGGCCCGAGGAAAGTCAGTGTAAAGTCCCACTTGACGAGCTCTGTGATATGCATAGGCCATGAAGGATCATCTTTGATATAGCACCAACGTCCTGTAGGCGCCGTTTGAGCCAATCGATCAGCCGGGCGGTCGCGGTCGGCCTCTGTATTTCGAGGCCCACCGGGCCCAACGTATGTCACTTTCGGGCCCAACGTATGTCATACCAAATAGGGTGGCTTGGACTAGAGAAATCGCGGGCCTTCGGCCCGCTACAGTAGTCATGTCATCTAAGGGTGTTATGCAAGTCTGGCCGAGGCTGGCCGAGTTCTACTTCAGTTTGTATCCTAGGTAACTGAGTCTCCTGTTCTGGGTCGGACGTGAGCAAAAGCCTGGGCGGCCCTCTTAGAGGAGAAACGAGATATTTCACCCCTCCCTCCCCCATCAAGCAAGGGATTCCTGGGTCACACAGCGTGTGTGAATTACGTAATATCAGACTTGTCAAGAGTTGCTCTGTCGCTTGCACATGGGGAGATTTTTGGGCGCGCGCTGACAAAATCATAATTCGTGCACTTGCACGAATAGCGCTACTCAGTGAAACGGCTGGTAATTATTCCTCTCCGCTGTCATACAGTATGACTCATACTGCCAGGGGCCGTATGCGGATCCTGATGCAACAGGTGAGTCAGAGTATTTACTTAGATGAAAAAATCAGATGGTGCGTCATAACCCCTGATTCACTGATCTTCTGCTCTGGAGCGAGAAATCAGGATCATCGCGAGGGTATGTGGATCTCTGAGCTTATTCGAGAATCTAAGGTTGTTTTTATGGCTGAGTAATACTCTTACTCGATATGCCTTGCTCATGAAGCTGATTTTTCGGGCGATTCCATTGAATCTGAGTATTTTCGAGAATCAGGGGATCACAGTTTGGATCAGACATTTTTGACAAGACGAGGATTATAGTCGCTACGCCCCACAACCGAAAGTGACAATTTCAAGAAAGGAAGAGAACGCCACTGAGTGACGGTCACTCTACAAGGGTAGAACCTAGTAGATTCGCCCCGAATGCATGCACATTTCCCGTTAGGCTACGGCAATTATAAAATTTCGGAAGAAGATCTTTCGTCGCACTTGTACACATCCGTACTTCAAACTTTTCAACATGTTCACTCGGAATCAACTAAGTCCGGGTTTCTAACTCAGAAGTTCTAAGAGGGAGCTCAGCGCTAGAGCTTCCTTCTAGAGCTTCCTTTGAGAACCGGTAGCGTGATCGGGTGTCGTTATCGGATAATCCCTCAAGTGGATCGACGAAGGGCATTTATTGTTTTTATGAACAGTTAATTGAATTAAGGAATGCGTAGTTCACACCGT
>NW_003200059.1:0-904 GCF_000006405.1 Perkinsus marinus ATCC 50983
TGTCGATGATTCCCTCCACACAACACACTTACATTTTCACAGCGCTGGTCTCCTGCTCCACAAGCGTGAGGTAATTCGTCATCTTACCACCGCTCACATGGGCCAAACCCCAGAGGGGAGGGGTGGCATCTGAGGCGCCTGGGCCGTCAGAACAGCCAAGATGATCAGTGGGGATCTCCTTGAAAGACCCATCGATATAACGGAAGAGACCAAGCGTGCCTGACGAAAAAAAAATGACAGGTGCCGGGATCGAACCCGGGTGCATCAGAGGCTCACCATCATCCATAACCGCTGCGACAAACTCGTCATTAAGACTAGCCTGCTTACAAGGCAGCCCGAAATGGAGGACCATTTCCGCAACACACCCAATAGGCAACCGACGGACCCCCAACGGAGTCACCTGTCCACCATAATTCGTGGCGCGTGACAAAATCGCCACCAAACCCACCATGTAAAAACAGTCGCCCATCTTCCCAACATCAAGTGGTGCCTCCGAGGTTCGATACACTTCCTCAATAGACGACGTCAAATCCAAGAGCACAGCCCCTTCCTGCTGACCAAGACTGAGGACCTGCTCGGCAACACTGACCACCACCAGCGTTGGAATAAATTCTCCCTCTCCTCAGCTGAGCTCAGAAGTTTTACATTCCAAATTCTGCAACAAGTGTGAAGAGACCGCCCAAAATTTTCAATGCTGACCACCTGCACCACACTCCTAGCCTACCCCATATCGCTTCTCCCCCTCGATGAGCGTCCATATAGATATGCTCCTCAGCGCGTCAATATCCAATCCCGCGGAAATCGAACCTGACCGATGGTTGAGTACCTCCCCAGAACGTCACGCCCCCGATCAGTGAGCAACACAAACGGGTGCGATAAGAGTTCCATAAGCAACAGAACGGGG
>NW_003199735.1:0-1287 GCF_000006405.1 Perkinsus marinus ATCC 50983
TAGAGGATAGAAGTCATCATACTAGAGTACTTTCTATTGATACTATGTTCAAGGTAATAGAGGGGTAGGAGAGGAGGAAGGTTGGATCTGCTTACTCTCAGATGGGCGGCTTTGGGGACGATTTCACTGGAATGGTTGTGGACATATTGCGAGGTAACAGGAGCTGGGGATCGAACCGGGGACCTTCGGATTACGCACTGTTTGTCAGACCCGTGTACGGACGAGGCCCTGTCGGCTTCAGTACTTGGGTATTGTGAAAGGATCACCTCGGTGAAGAGGATGGAGAACTCCAATCTCACTCAACCCTCCCTTTTTCCCACAATCGATAAGAACATCCCAGCATCTGTCCAGAGCTTCCTTAAAGTAGATGGTTATAAGTTGGTGAGTTCTCTCCAAGTGAGGCTGACTGCAGCCCTTCTACCACTGTGGAGGGATGACGATTGGCTGGGCCGAGAGGGTGAGAAGGATGAGAAGGGCGAGAGGCGGTATGTGATGTCAGCGAGAGCTTGCGGGTCTATGGTGAAGTTGTTTACTCATGCTGTCGAACCTGATCCTCGAGTGATTGATGGAGGCCCTACTGCAACGCCTTCCCCTCCTGATGATGGTCAACGTAGTGGTGACCCTACCGAGGCTGCCATTGCCGAGATGCTAAGAGTACCCAATGTTCAGCGGCTCGGGCCTCGAGCCCCCAACTCATCGCCGGGTGAGGACAGTCCCCCTGCTGTTGCCACTGCTGGTCAGGGCAATGCTCCTTCTCAACCGCCCGCTGGCCCTTCAGAGGGCGGCTCCTCTTCTCCTGTTGGGGATCCTGTTATTGATCTTCATAGTTCGTCAGCAGCCCACTTCGCTGTGAAGGAGAATTTGGTGGCGATCCTGCAAGAAAGAGTACCGACCTTGAAGAAGGAAGAAGGTCTCGACCTACCGTCCAAGCTCACCCCTGCGGATGTCCGCAAAAACGCTGAAGATGTTGGCAGGGACTTCATCACTCGTTGCGTGTTCCTATCGAAGAAGGGAGGTCAGCCTACACACTGTGCTGATGTGATAAGCAGAGTTGCTCAGAACTGCAATAGGATTAGGCTGGGGAGTGGTATAGAAGGCCAGGGCTCTGAGACGATGGATGAAACGACTCGGCTGAAGATCCATGTTGGTAATCTACTACATGTGGTTGATGTGGTCACGGATGAATTCGTGAAGGAGATTAACGTCTTGGCTGAGCAGAAGGATGAGAATAGCCCTGATGCGATGCAATGCCTATCGCATGTACTGGCGTTCCTTACTAATACATCG
>NW_003214932.1:0-936 GCF_000006405.1 Perkinsus marinus ATCC 50983
ATTACTACTACTACTACTACTACTACTACTACTACTACTACTAGTACTACTACTGTGCCTACTAGTATTAGTAGTGTTAGTATTTGTAGTAGTAGTAGTAGCCCACCTTCGGAGCTTGTCACTCATACTGGTGTAGGTGAGCACACCAGAGGAATCGGCTAGGAAGAAGCAACTACAACTGTTCGCATCGTTGATAGTGATAAGCGGCTTCCTATGCTTCATATTAGAGAAGAACTGGTTTGTTGGAATGTCGCCAGTGTTGAAGATACCTCTGTGAGTGGTTATGAATGTAGGAAGTGTAGGAAATGTGGTATGGCAGATACTCCATCCTGGGTGTATCGGTGTCCTTTGCGCTCACCTTTTCTGTGGTTGACATGATCAATTACCTGTTGGGGTTCTTACAAGTGGTCGTGGCTCGGCCCTTGGTAGAGAGTACCAGCCAAGTCTACTTGGTAACGCTGTTGAGTAGCTGCTCATGTAGTGGGAAAGTTCAACAGGTCCTATTCGTAGCCCTGCTGATGGGAGGCACATTTGGCTTCATATTCGGGGTGATGGATGTGGAGGACGAAGTTCAGTATCAGGTGAAATATTTTCACAATTTTTACCACTCTTTTGACGACTTTGGCAAATCTCAAAGTTGGGGTTGTTTGCTTTCCCCAGCTGAGCTCAGGAGTTTCCAAAGCTAACTATAGGAGTTTATATACGAATTCTAGTAGAGGTATATTTTTTCCAAATATCTTTAGAAATATATTATCATCACCAACACACGAAATTGACCATGTGTATATTTTCTCACCCGGTTGAGAGGTGTGGACTTTGGCATTTGCGTAGAACTGGGTAGTGCATAGTGCATTATGTGAAGGTTCGTCTGGCGTTACTACGTGAAGAGCATTATTGCTACCCTATTGGTGCACTCTTGGGCGCTGTTGGTGGCTT
>NW_003206993.1:0-1001 GCF_000006405.1 Perkinsus marinus ATCC 50983
AATGTGTTGTGTGATATGCGATGTGGGGCCGAGTCATCATATTGATTACAGCTTAATTTACCAAATGTGCGGGAAAGAAGTCCCGTCTTCAACACACTGTCGGCTTACTCGCCGATTTATTTGGATACGGGCACCCTTAGCATACGTAGAACGATGCATCAATAGCCCCAGACTTAAAGAGAGGGATCGCGTTGAAAGTTAGACCAGTTTCTGCTAAGTGGGAGGGGGAGGGGGTATGAGAGCATCACAAGTTATAGAGTTACAGTCAGCGAGTGGAACACTTATCGGGGATAGGCCGGGCCGCAAAAGAACATTGGGGAGCTGTGATCCGGGTGAGAGCTGTTATCCAGGTGAGAGCTGATATCCGGGTGAGAGCTGTTATCCGGGTGAGAGCTGTTATCCAAGGCCTCAGAAAAAAAAGCCAATCGCAAGGCAAGAGCGTAACCTCCGTGAACCCGAAACCCGACTCAGGTCGCCCTTCGGGCGACCATCACCCAAAACCCGAAGAGTGGACAGTGTGAGAGCTGAGGGGTTTCCTTAGGGGAAAAACGGAACTCCCTTGGACATTGCCGAACCCCCCTTAGAAAAACTCAGAGGGCGAGCGAAAAGGATTCCTTAGAATTCTTACACTCTCCTTAGAAAAATGATATAGATCTACGGAATAGGGTGAACAGCAAAAATCTAAGGAGAGTGTAAGTTTTCTAAGGAGGTCTGCATTTCCTAAGGAAGCCGGAAAAATCTAAGGATAACGCGAAGATTTCTAAGGAGACCTGCAAAGTCTAAGGATGGTCGCGTCACACCTAAGGAAGGGCGGCACGGCTGTTACAGGAGGTGCAAGCTTATCCAAACGTAGCTCTACCATAAAGCCTCTATGCAATCTGCACTGTGTAGACTGCACAATGTGTTGTGTGATATGCGGGGTGAGAGTCTACGCAGAGGTACCGTTTGAGGAGGGGGTTGTTGGCTAGCTGGAAAATCATAGCCCGAACTCCGCAATGAGC
>NW_003208170.1:0-813 GCF_000006405.1 Perkinsus marinus ATCC 50983
TGTCTCCTCCTATTCTATTTCCATCTACGGACTCGATTTAAAAAGGCGGATTACTCCACACTCAAGAGCTTCTGAGAGCTCTGGTGTGGGGCACGGTTGAGTTGGATCGCGGTATAGTGTCCTGATGAGCGTTTGAAGTTGGATGGAGGATCATACCTTATGGGTTGAAAATCCTCGACTTGTCCAAATTTGGGTGTGCGCGGTTGGGGGTAACTTGGCTTTTTGGTCGACTTTATGATCGCCAGCGGCCATACTGCGTCGAATACACCGGATCCCATCCGAACTCCGAAGTTAAGCGGCGCAAGGCCCGGATAGTACTGGGGTGGGGGACCGCCCGGGAAGTCCTTAGGGTGCTGCTGGCTTTTTGCAAAAGTCGTACATTTTTTTACAAACCCCCTCCCCACCCCCTTGGACATTGTTCCTCTTTTGTCTTGTATTGTGAAGCAGCCTATGCTAGCCCACAGAAGAGTCCAGTAGTTCAATAGAGAGACAAGTGAACATAGTTTATAACATTGTCCAAGGGGTGGAGGGGGATGCGCGAAATCGATGTGCACGTTTGGTCAAAGATGCTCGCGAAAGCTGCACATCAATTTCGCACATGGGCGAAATTGACTTGCAGGTGGGTATAAAAGTTGATGTAGGCCATGTGGCTCGATTTCAACCATATGGGTATGCTTCTGAGGATGGGGTGTTACAGTGGACCATATGTGGTAGGTCATTTGGAAATGTCACCAAAATGGTCTAAATCTGCGCATTCCATTTAAGTGAATTTAAGTGAAATTTAAGTGAATTTACTTAAAATTGACCTTTTTC
>NW_003201069.1:0-1674 GCF_000006405.1 Perkinsus marinus ATCC 50983
TGTCGACAGCGCCCTCTTCTCGAGAAGTCGGCGGGTGCTCCATCTCAAGAAGGTATCGAGAAAATCTTCTCCGTCTCGGGCGGTTGGCGATAGGCATGAGAGGGATTTGTATCGTACTACATTTGAATCAAATGATTTGATCACAAGAGCTCATCCCAAACACCAACTCCAGTTCATCATTGAAAAGCTCGAATTTTGAGCTGCGAAATGAGGCCCCGTATTCCAAACTCGCTTTTATCTTACGGGATGTTTGATGATGCGTGAAAACAGTCCGGGCGGCTTCCACTAAGAGATTTCCACTAGCCCATAAAGATTGGCATCGCCAACCCCTTCAGATTCGTCAATCTGGCGAATCTTAAGATTAAGACACTAACCTCACAAACTTGAAAACTCAAAGAACGTTTTAGAAGTCTCTTAGTCTCAACTTGAGACTTCCAGACTCTCAAGTGTGAGGAGACTAATCTCGAAATGAGATCAAGCCAGAGCTACAGTATTGGTTCTGAACTAAGCAACGTTTGGGAAACTTACAGCGAAGAACAGAAGTTGTGCGTATTTTTCTCCAAAATCAAGTTAAACACAAAGTGAGAAAAATGCTTTAGAACTTCATTAACCGGGGATCGTGCTCACGGGGTTTGTGGCACGCGATTATCTACTTCGGCGGAGAATTATGTACTTATCCGCATTTCCGCGAGTTAGGGACGGGATAAGGCAAACTGTTTGGGCCTCACCGCAATCTCAAGTGAGTCCTTGAGGACGTGGAATAGTGGAACGAATTGACGCCCTTGCTCACCTTGCTCAAAAAAACTAACGTTAGATCATAAATGTTCCAAAATTGAGGGCGAGTCCGAGGGGCTTGAGTAAAGTTTACTCAGTAAACTAACCGGTTCTCATCCTTGAGTGAGACTATCTTATCCTAGGCTCTCGAGTTCTTTACCGTTTGAAGGTAGCCTACCTTTAAACGGTAAAGAACTCGAAAACCCCTTCTACTTACCTACCTTAGGTAGGTAAAAGGGTAAAAGGTAAAAGGGGTCTCGATTAAA
The DNA here is from genome assembly GCF_000006405.1 of Perkinsus marinus ATCC 50983. NCBI lineage: Eukaryota > Perkinsozoa > Perkinsida > Perkinsidae > Perkinsus > Perkinsus marinus. The sequence goes on from NW_003201069.1 coordinate 1,041, forward strand.
CACGGTCTTGCAGTCCCTCGCTATAAAAGATTTGCACCGTCAATTACCAGTCGACATTCCCAGATTTTGTGAAATCCTTGAGAAAATACATGCATACTGCGATGATCGTGATATGATCTATGCGCTATTATGATGATCCTTGTGCTCTCAAGGTCCCGCATACTGTTGCCGTCATACATGGAGCTGATAAAGATGATTGAATGTCATCCAATAGGCAGTTTTGGAAAAAATTGAGAAATATTTGAAATTTTTCAGAAGATTCCTGAAAAATTCAGTAATATTTCAGGTGAAATATTTCACGGTCTGGCGGCACCTTACTTCAGCCACTCTGACTCGCGCATGGGTGCCGCATTGATAAGTTCGATCGTACTCCGCTGCCTATCCTCTCGGCTATCGTGGGTATGGTGGGACGTGGCCTTTCTCAGCCGCCGTATTCCTTGACTCCAGAAGTGTCACAATGGAGACGAAGGTCAGTGTCACAATGTGTTGACAGTGGAGACGAAGATCGTTGAAGTTCCAATGGAATTATTCCCATGTGACAGTAATGGAGTTATTCCATCACATTGAATTTCAGCATTCCATAACCAAAAGCTTGCACACCTTGTCTGAGGCTATTTTGTTCTTCATAAGATCA
>NW_003208669.1:0-2604 GCF_000006405.1 Perkinsus marinus ATCC 50983
ACAGTTTTCTATGTTCTCCTCGGATTAGAACCATTGTTAAAAGCATATGTAGATTATTACAATTAGGCTATCTATCACTAAGACTAATAGATAGTCTTATCTACTCTGGTCACAGTAGCCCCCTCCAGAGTCAAGAAGGCCTAGCAATGGTAAGCATCGTCGTCGTGTCGCCTGTATCGAAGAAGAAGAAGAGTTGTCAAGTTTACCATTCTCCTTAAGACGTTGTATATATTACTCATTTTAGTCTGTTCATCCATCAAACGCTTCTCTGTGACCTTTCAGCCCACCTGTTTAATCATAATCCAATTACATATGTCCATAATAATGTGGGATGACAGTCCTTGGATAGACCTCATGAATATACTCATGTATAGATAATAAACCATAGCAGTGATGATAGGACACTTATAACAACCATAGCAGAAGCAACAACACCACCAGCAGCGGGTAGTAGGCATGATGATGATGATGATGACCATGAGATGATTAGTATACTCTATAGTACATTAGGTGAGTAGTATGATGATATGTGGAATACACTCATAACAAGAATGACTACGAGCTAACGATAATGAGCCGCCCCAGAGGCCACCAGCATTACTCAATGGTAGAGTCATCATCATCATCTTCCTACACCTATTACATCGATAAAGACACCCACCAGACTCATTAATATACAACACTACGACCATTGGTAGTACTAGTGCAGTACTACATAGATTGCGTTAAATATACATATTATACAGTAAGAGAGATGATGATTATGGTGGTTGTAGAGTAATTATGCATTGGAGGAGTATTACTCCAGGATGGTAGTAGCAATATTAAGATTATCAATAGTGATAAATATGAATAAAACAGTATTAGGATAACAGTAGGTATAAAGAATGATGATGATGATGTAGTAGCTACCATAACACTAGATATACACCATACTGTTACTATTAATCAAGTAGACTAGATTATGATGATGATGATGATGATGATGATGCATCCTCCTTAACACTACATAAGAGTTCTAAGAACTCCATAACCTAATAATGATGAGTTTACAATAATATTATTGTTATTATTATTAGATTACCTCATGTGTATTTTCCAATGTATATGTTGCTGCTGTTGGACGAGCTAATTCATGATTACTATTGTGTACTAGGATACCCATACCATTTGTAGGGAAGGACGCTTTAATTGCTCTAAACCCATCCTCATCTGTTATATCATCACCAATATATATAGGTAATATACCACTAGTAGTAGTAGTATCGACGCCAACGGGTATACCCACGTGATCAGCATTACCATCATACTCAGTGTCATCTTCATCATCATTATGATGATGATGATAATCCTCTATAGTATCCTCCTCCTCATTATCATGAATAACACTTGTGGTTAGGACATCTGAAATAGTATCATCCTAGTAGTAATTCCAACAGTACGACGTGAACAACATGTTGTTGTAGTTGTTGGTATTACCCCATGCATTTAGTAGCCATAATACAGCTTTACCTTTATTCCAACTTAAATTAAGCTTTATCTCATATACCATCTTACCATAATGTAAACGTAAATGTGGATATTGAGCAACAATACTATGGACCATATCAGATACCTAATAACAATACTTATCAAGTCTTACCAAGAAGGTAGTAGTAATATTATAATTACCTCTACATGAAGATCAGGATGAACATTACGATAATGGACAGATATACTGAATTTATTATCCTCAACTACACAGTGTGGATACTTCTGAGCTTCCTTTATAAGTCTATCTCTAGCCTCATATAATTGAGGTAAATAAGCTCTACCAACCTGTAATAATAAGTGTTGTTGTGGTGGTGGTATAAGCCAACAATACTACCTGATAATGAGTATCATTAGGACCTTTAATATCAAAACCATGAGATGCAGCATAATGTATCCTCTTTAGAATGGCATCAGGATCATCATGACCACCACCAGCATCATGCTGTTGTTGTTGTAGGAAGGCTCCACGTAAGAAGGATAATATAGTATCCATTGATCTACCAGTAACGATAGATACTCTGTGTAATAATGATAAACGTTCTAATACTCTAGCCCTGATAATAATAATGATACTGTTGACAGCAGTATAGGTTTTATTACATTTGAGAGCTGAGCTTAGCATCACCAGGATTAGATACTATAGGGGTTAGAGTACCATCATAATCAAGGAATATTAATAATTCCTTATTATGTAACCTATCTTTAAGTACTTTAACATCTTTATCATTATGTAAGGATATCTTTATTAATGGTCTTGTAGTAGACATAGATCCACATCTAGATAAGCTTCTTACCATACAACAACTACTTGTAACTAAGTCAATAGTAGGACGAGATGGATCTGTAGCAGTAGTAGTAGTAGCAACACTCATTATGTATGAGTAAAACACAACTACTACAAGGCTTATTATTACAATAATACTTGATATTAACCCAAGTAGTAGTAATAGAAAGTAACAACATAATTATGAGTAATGGTTTATGACTAGATGTTATCGTATTAAGACTGCTATAGATACTCCTAGCACGACACAATGTTGTTCACTATTCACTGTCCCCATCTACGACCAC
>NW_003207256.1:0-1188 GCF_000006405.1 Perkinsus marinus ATCC 50983
TTTGAGTTTGAATCAATAATGCCCAGACCCAGGATCGAACTGAGGACCTCCAGATCTTCAGTCTGGCGCTCTCCCAACTGAGCTATCTGGGCTAAAGCCATTGAAATAGAGCTCCGCCTAGTCAAGGCTCCATGTATATTCTTCTCGTGGTAACGAAGAGACTTCCCCGGATCCTCTAGGACGCATTGTTCAACAGAAAATCGCATTCACGAACTAATAATGCGGCCTACGAGGATCGAACTCGCGACCTTAGGATTATGAGACCTACGCGCTACCTACTGCGCCAAAGCCGCACGAAAAACGAAAGATATCAAACACAAGATGCTACTCAATTCCTTACTTCGAGATTTTCCTGATTTTTTTTGTGGTATTATTTGCGGCCTTTCCCGAAAAAACACGCGGTGAAGGCAGCCAGATAGACTGAGGTTGTGTGTCACCGCTTGAATCGATGTTTTCAAGTCAGAGATGCTAGACTCATGCTGAAATTCTTCGCATCGAAGTGTCATGGTGATTGGTGACAGAGCTTCCGAGCTAGATTACATCTATTAAATATGATACTATGATTTAACGACGTGTCACCAGCTGCCACGGTGCTTGATGAGCCACGCCACCAAAGTCAATCTTACTCCACGTACGCGTGTCATCAATTAATTATGTGGGGACAAATGAATCCAAAGGAACAAGATTCATCATTGTACCTGATTCCGCACACTTTGGGCTTCGGATGCACTTGCACCCCGCCTGCATCCCACAAAGAGTGAATCGGATTCCAGCAAAGCGTTCAAATAATGGCAGAATAATTGGAGAACCCGGGCATCGATCCCGGTGCCTCTCGCTTGCTAAGCGAGCGCTCTACCATTTGAGCTAGTCCCCCGCGCGTGCCAGCACTGAAATCCGTACGCCCGACGGCGTCAGCCGAGGATTCCCTGGTTCCCCTGTCCAAAGTTGGAGGACACTTCAATTAACCTGGGGTTGCGTGTGTCGCTCTGCTCAACATTGGGCAGGGGAAGTGGGGACATACTCGCGGTCTATATCTTCCACAAATGTACGTAGTTGAGCGGCTTCAGTTAGTTAAAGCACTACGGTGATGCACAGATTGACCATCTTTTACTTGTCGTGATAGATATGTTTTTTACTAGTGAGGCGTACACTAAACGGGGTTCGCGAGAATCACTCCGTCTCTCGAAC
>NW_003215513.1:0-1904 GCF_000006405.1 Perkinsus marinus ATCC 50983
CTGTTACTGTCATTTCGGGTTTCCTAGGCTCGGGTAAGACGACGCTTATCCAGAACTTACTCAAGAGCGGTAGGAAGATAGCAGTAGTGCAGAACGAGATGGGCTATGAGTCCATGGGAATCGAATCCCCTGTATTGACTGATAGCGAGGGCAACGTCATCGGGGACGTCCTTTTAGAACTCCCTGGTGGTTGCCTTTGCTGCACTATTCGGGACGATTTAGTGACAGGTCTGGAAGCGATGCTAAAAAAGAGAAACTTCGACCAAATTGTCATTGAGACATCCGGTGTGGCCGACCCGGTGAAAATGATAGAAATACTGTGGCTGGATTCAGAGTTAGAAACTCCGTTGCGTTTAGACTCCACCGTCACCGTTGTCGACTCGAAAAACATCGTCAGTGTGTTGCATGGGGAGGGGCGGACCTTGGCTGAGGGCGGCTCTTCTAGGGAGGCAATACGACAGATTTGTTGTGCGGACTTGGTTTTGTTGAATAAGTGTGATATTTGTGATGAAGAGGAGATAGGAGTTGCGAAAGGAGTGGTATCAGCGACAAACCCCGACGCGGCTATCGAGTTGACTGAGTACAGCGGCCATGGCGATCTAGAAAGGATCACCACGATGGTCTTGGACAGGCAGGCTTACAGCGGCAACACGACAGCGCGGTCATTCGAGTTGAATGCCGCGGACCTTCCCCCGGCCGATACGCACGTCCACGTCGATCACGTAGTTTTGTATTGCAATAACGAGCCGGAGAAAGCCTCATTGGAACGGTGGCTCGGGACTGTTCTGTGGGGGAGGGAGGAAGGCAACGAGGTGATGGAGGGGAAAACTTCAACAACAACAATAACTGAATGCTCGGGTGCATTTGGTAGCAGACTAGCTCCATAGTTGGAATATATGTTCGCTTTCTTCAGCTGAGCTCATTAAAGAAATCTACATATGAAGTTTGGTAGACGTGTGTATGAAAATCAACGAGAATTTCGCGGAATTTCCTCGAAATTCACATATTATGACCAACACGTGTGTATTGCCTAGAAGCGTCGTCAACTTCAGGTTTACCGTTTGAAGGGTTTGGTAAAGACGTCTGACGCTGGCTGGTGTGCCTTGCAAGGCGTCGGGGAGATCTTTGAGGTCGTTGAAGTGTCCATACCAGTGGACCCCGACACCGCTTCTAAGGTGATCTATTCCTATTAGTATTAATAACAGTACTGTCATCAGATCCTCTTTGTCGGCACCGGGCCTCTAGACCGTGACGCTTTACAACGAGGCCTCGACAGTTGTGTTGACGATGAGTAGTGTTTCATAGATGTAGTCTATAGACTCCTTGTGTTGGCCCCAGTAGTGATGTTATGCGCATCGTGTTGGCATATATATGTCCGCTTTTCTCAGCTGAGCTCAGGAGTTTACATACGAACTCGGGTGAAGTGTACAAAATTTCCTCAGAATTTTCACTTCGTCAGTAACAATGTGATTATTGTCTGTATCATCTCAGAATTCAACGAGTAATCTTTCCCAGTAATAGATAACTCATTAGCAAGGTCTCGCCGAGCGCCTTCTCACCGGTATCTTTGAATTCTGAAATCGATGAAGTCTGCCAGTTACAGACAATAACACATTTTATTCGGAGCATCATGAAGTTGACCATGTACATATATTCTCTCATTGTTGACGACGACCATCGCAATTGGAAAACAATTTTGATCATCTTATCTTTCCCTTTCTCAACCAATCTATGCTTACTGATAAACGCAAGTGATGAACTCTCTAATTTCGACTGTCATTAGTCGATAATAATACTAAAATGAATCATTGAATTCGTTTGCCACTATACATCATTTCTCGGCATTATCTAGCAAGCTGCCGAAAGTACCACCGTCGGCCTTCTCCTCCTCCTCATATCTAACA
>NW_003202799.1:0-1052 GCF_000006405.1 Perkinsus marinus ATCC 50983
ATCCATTTGAATTTACTTGACGCGGCGATTTTGCTCTCCGATAGAATAACTATCATACATCAAGGTTTTACCGGGATTTGAACCCAGATCGCCAAATTCAGAGTCTGGAGTGCTAACCGTTACACCATAAAACCATCCACTTATATATACTTGACGCAGCTCTTTTGCTCTCTGAAATAATAACTATCATATGCTAAGGTTTTACCGGGATTTGAACCCAGATCGCCAGATTCAGAGTCTGGAGTGCTAACCGTTACACCATAAAACCATACATACCAAATAACTTGACGCGGCGCTTTTGCTCTCTGATATAATAACTATCATATACCAAGGTTTTACCGGGATTTGAACCCAGATCGCCAGATTCAGAGTCTGGAGTGCTAACCGTTACACCATAAAACCATCCATTTGAATTTACTTGACGCGGCGATTTTGCTCTCCGATAGAATAGCTATCATACATCAAGGTTTTACCGGGATTTGAACCCAGATCGCCAGATTCAGAGTCTGGAGTGCTAACCGTTACACCATAAAACCATCCATTTGAATTTACTTGACGCGGCGATTTTGCTCTCCGATAGAATAGCTATCATATACCAAGGCTTTACCGGGATTTGAACCCAGATCGCCAGATTCAGAGAATGGAGTGCTAACCGTTACACCATAAAACCATCCATTTGAATTTACTTGACGCGGCGATTTTGCTCTCTGATAGAATAGCTATCATACACCAAGGTTTTACCGGGATTTGAATCCAGATCGCCAGATTCAGAGTCTGGAGTGCTAACCGTTACACCCTAAAACCATCCATTTGTATTTACTTGACGCGGCGCTTTTGCTCTCCGATAGAATAACTATCATATACTAAGGTTTTATCGCCAGATTCAGAGTCTGGAGTGCTAACCGTTACACCATAAAACCATCCATTTGTATTTACTTGACGCGGCGCTTTTGCTCTCCGATATAATAACTATCATATACTAAGGTTTTACCGGGATTTAAACCCAGATCGCCAGATTCAGAGTCTGGAGTGCTAACCGCTACACCATAAAA
>NW_003214882.1:0-2089 GCF_000006405.1 Perkinsus marinus ATCC 50983
CGAGCTCGACGAGCACACCGTCAGAGCTGAAGGAATCGCGAAGAAGGCACAGGAAAGTTATGTACACCGTAACTGCTCTCTCGTTTGGTACAGCAGCACTTGGAACTACGATGATGGCAGCTCTGCAGAACGATGGCGATCGGGATGATGTCAAGGTAAGCTTCTGCGATGTCACATGTATCCATGAAAACTTTTCATGAAGCTATCTTTTCAATGAACTTTTCAAAAGAAAACTCTTCATGAAAAGCACATTGAATAGAAAACTTCATGAAAAGTTCATTGAATAGAAAACTTTATGAAAACTTTCACTGAAAAGCGTTCTTGGTCGGTCGCCTCTGTGGTGCCGTCTGGGACGTTCCCATTCCACAGATTCTCCAATCACCACATGCCCGCTTAGCTGGTATCTTCCTCTCGGCCATGAGTCTCAACTTTGCTCTTTCTCAAGGACTATTCGGAAAGTTCGATAAGTAAGTCCACTAGCAACTACGGTGGATCGCATTTCACTATGCTCAGGTCGAAGCGTGATCTCCATATGTACATTGGATACGCTATAGCCTTTGGAGCACTCGCTCAGTGGATGTCGGGCATACGCCTCCTCTTGGCATGAAATGTCCGTATATTTTCCCTAATGACGATTTCCGACCCGTCACTCGTTGTGTTAGCAGTACGACTATGAGGGTTGATCGCTATAATAACAACAGCAAAGTTTGCTGTTGTTACTATTTGTGTTATTATTATTGTCCATGATACTCTTTAATCATTGTTATTATTTGTGTTCTTCCATCATGTTATCATGCTTCTAACATGGATCATGTTGCTCATGTTGCTCAGCAAACACGATGAAAGAATAACACATCATGAAAAGTCTCACTTGTCCATCATTCTGATCCTGGTATATCTCCTACAAACACCTAGCGACTATTTTCCTCTCCAGTGAAAGTGACATAATTATCACACGTAAGTGCTTTCATTTGAGGTCGTCATCATCCCGGATGTCCATGCCTACTATCACCACTATCTTTCATCAGACCTGTGAATATTTTCGAATGTAACCTAAATCATCATTCGTTCTCAGTACAGCATTGGAGTTTCACAACCTGTTTTACGCGAAGTGGCGTAATACTCTGTGAAAAACGCGATATTCGCGATATGCAGTAGTCGTAAGGTATATTTTTCACTAGTGTTTTCCATATCACGGGTAGAACACTTTTTTGAAAATCATTATTGCTCTCGAGTTCATATCGGTGTGCTGGTTTCGACATGCGTTAGAGAATCACTAAGGCAGCCAGATGATAAGGCCGACTGTGCTATTCTCATCTTCGTATGTCGTTCTGCTATCTCGTTAGCGTTACTTGCACGACGTATTAATCGTTGCTGTATTTCAGTGTTGAAATATATGTTCACTTTCCTCAGCTGAGCCCAGGAGTTTCCTCACTAATCACAGGAGTTAATATACGAACTGGCTTAGAAGTATACAGAAACCAGCAGGAATTTCGCAGAATTTCCTCAGCATATTCATATTTCCACCAACACATGTGGTTGACCATGTGTAAATTCAACCACAGTGCTGTACTACTGGAATTGCGACGTTAGTTTATCACCTAGTACACTACGCGGCGCCTGCATGTCGTCCATTACGGCCAACCTCACTCAAAAACACAACAAAATATCCTCAAAATATAAACGATCATAACAAGTGGTCATATCAGATAGAAAGACAATAGTGTATCAGAGACCATGGGAGTACCGTCACCACCTCTATTCAGCGGGGGCAACTCCGGCCACTCACACTACGAATTAAGCCCAACCTCTCAAACTGAGAATCGTCTCAGAAGGGGCTCTCGGATGTCCCATTCGACTGAAGAGTCCGAGAAATTATCAATAGGCGTCTTCTCATCCAAACCATCTTCAGCAGGTGGAGGCGCCACAGAGCTCAGTGTGACGCCCAGCAGGATTACTACCATACCAACCATTTGGGAAGGACAAGGCAGTAGACCGTCGATAGCAAAGTTGAGCCCGAGAACCACTATAGAGTTGGCCGAGACCACTACATTCACCAGACTGGTACAGGGATATGATAGAGCCAAAT
>NW_003208757.1:0-1151 GCF_000006405.1 Perkinsus marinus ATCC 50983
TATCACCATCAACATCATGATGATGATACTTGGGTGTGATAATATATTTAACCTAAGAGACATGTGACTATAATGATGATGATGATAGCGTAAGGTTTGATTATGTTACCAACAGTAAGACTGGATGAACGACGATGATGATGTCGTCACTACTAGTAGGGGTTATTCCTGCTATCCTTCCTTTAGCGTATCTACTCGCTGTCATCATCGTAGTCGTTGTTGTAGGGGTTGTTGCCATATGCGCCTTATAAGCACTATTTCTATAGTATATCATTATCATCAAGGTAATAACACAATAACATCACGGAGAACCCAAACACTATCATCATCTCAAGATCCCTCTCAGTCATTCCCATCCACCACCCACAGTATGATGATTATGATAAGATAATAGGATAGATCACATGCTCCAACACGATGATGATGATCCAATTTAAGTAGTGTGATGATATTAGGATGCATCTAGTTGTGGGATCTTATCTATACCTTACATTCTAGTATAGGATATGTATAAACCATAACCCGGACTTTTGTGATATAGTGTTTGAAACGGATTGACTCAGAGGAAATGACAATGCGAATGACAATGTTCGCTTAGTTTCAAAGTAAGGTAATATTTCTGTTTCATCACTCTTCAACATGATATGCGTCGTCTTTATCTGAGATCCATGCACGCGGCGGCGGCGACGCACCCTTAGTAAAAGCTACAAATAGTACTAGTCGAATACTCTAGGTTAATGACGAATATAGAAGCAGACTCGAGAGAATCAGCATGATCACTGAAGCGGCGACTAAGTCCTACTCTACTACTACTAGGAGAGCTGCTGGAAGCTGCTGTTTCATGACAGCTACTACTCGAGTCATTCTTTCCCGTCAGCAGCACTCATGTAGCCGTCTCATCGTCCTATTGAGTGATCCAGTTGTAAGAAAGTAGCATACCAACCGTTGTGTTGATAAGACAACAACCTCATCGTCCGCTTGCGGGTTCATCACTTTGAACCTCAGGTTCCAAACTCCAGGTTGTAAATTATAACTTGTAATCGAGTATAGAGTGATTGCTCGTCGGATGCTGCTGCTGCTGCTGGCAGCTGCTCGGATGTTGATGACAGTCCTAAGGATCAGCAGCCTACATCTCGAACAAGTTTATATGG
>NW_003211756.1:0-1060 GCF_000006405.1 Perkinsus marinus ATCC 50983
CGATCTACCCATAATATCGAACCGGGACTAGTACCAAACGAAACCTTATCGAATTTTAGGAACAATGGCATCAGCCGTTTTCTGGTTTATAGCTTGTGGTAGGAGCTATAATCGATTTAAGATTCTCCGTTAGGATGTCCGCTCAAAGATCGTCACTTGCAATCTCAAGGTGGGATTGGTCTAGTGGTATGCGCCGCGGCTGACGACCAGAAGGTCCTCGGATCGAACCTCGGCTAAGATAAAATAAACTTTTTATATTATTTAAATATATAATCATATCCCAATTGTTATTAGATCTATTTCGTGGCGCGTGAGAAGTATATGCAACTTTCTATACCGCTATTCCCGATGTAATAATATGAGGTGTCGGTTCAAAGCTCATGGCTCGGCTGTGTAGGGGGTCCCACATAGTGGGGTCTGCACAGCCGAGCCGGCCGTAGGCCAGACTCCTCACGTAACCATCCCCCTCAAAGCTGCGCAGCACTCAAGTACGGCAGAGGCCGTACAGCCTAAAGGTCGAGCGGTCAGCCTCACACCCGTGAGGCATGGGTTCGATACCGGCCGACCCCCCCAAAAAGGGGGAATGCTAGCGCAGCGCACATGCGGACACCGCTAGGTGGATCCCGCGCCGGTTTCGCCAAGAAACCCAACCCAACGCCTTAACAAAATTGCGCGCGCTGGGGTGGGGGCCCCGGGCGCGCGCTAAAATCAAACCGGCTTTACCTGCGGCTAGAGTATATAGGCAATTTGAAAGCCTCTTTTCGCGACCTAGCCATTCAATTGCGTTGAGGTTTAAATAGCATACGTAGCAGCCCAACACAGGTTGAGCACGCACTAGTCTGCACAAATGTAACACAACAGTTTCGACAAGGAGCCGATTTAAAATGACCGCAAGTTCGAATCCCAGGCCTGACAATTTTAAATCTTTTATACATGTCACAAAAACCTAGCGGAGCGATGCAGTTCGGCATGATTCACGCAATTGTGCTGTCTCTGAAAGCCGTTTCCGCCCGATTCGTGCAGCTCAGTTGGTAGAGCGCCCGCCCATTATGCGAATTTA
>NW_003200021.1:0-1417 GCF_000006405.1 Perkinsus marinus ATCC 50983
TACGGATCTGATCACTGCTTGGGTGTGCGCGACTATTCTGGTGCGATACATTGCAGAGAGTAGTAGAATCAGGTTGACCAACCACGACGCATCACGATCGCATGCATGTCCGGGGTCGACAGCATGTCTACAAATTGAGCGAAAAGAGTAATCGAGCGATGCACGAGCAATGCTTGTCAACGACTATTCTACTTGGCCAGAGTCATCTTGAGCTTTGCGTATGGCACCCAGACCATCCGCTCGGTGATCAGCATTTGTAAGATCGAATTTGATTATCGGTACTATCTATTCAACAGCTCATGACTCTTTTTTCGAAGATATGCCGTAGGGATCGTTGCACCAATATTGAAGGCCAGGATCATTCCGCTTGCTGTTGGACTGTTCTTGTATTCGCAGTATCTTCTCTCCATACGTCACCATCACCATCTCGCTATTATGCTTTAAGTGGTATGATTCTACACCATACGTTTAAGACTGGTACGCAACAGACGAAATTCTCTTCAACTTATCCTGGATATATCACGTATTACTACCAGCTCAGTGCTGCTACTACTCTCGTGTAATTGTAGACACTATCTATTATCGCTATGTTGATTCTCTGTATCGTCCTTGCCAGGAGTTTATACGGTCCTCATTTTGATGTAACCCTTGTCTATCATGTTATTTTCTCTCTTTGTATGTTCCGCGCGGTTGAATGTTGGTATATGGGTGGTCGTATTGTTTGGTAACCGGCGGAGGAGTACAAAGATAGTTGGAGACGATCATGCGTCAATAATCTGTAACATTCTCTGCTTTACCATCACCATAACTGGTTTGCTCAGTTCGGGTTTCGTCAATTCATATTTCGCTATTGGTCGTGACTTCAACTTGAACCTGACCGATCTGCAAGAGATCCATCTACCCAACGTGCCTATTCTACCATTGATAGGCAGTCAAGTTATACAACAGTCTCAATCAATCACAATTGACAACGAACTCTTGTTAGTTGGTACCTGTACCAGTTTTTGACGCCCTCAGAATAGAGCGAATACTTTGAGACATTGCTTGACTCGGATAACGGACACCTACACCGAGGTCGAGTACCATAATCAATTACATGCAGCCCGGTAGTAGAGACAGTGCATCACCATCACCAGCAGCAACTCTTTACTTCAGGTCACTTCACACGGAGAATACCTTCTCCACGCAACAGGGATGCCAGTGAGTGTCTTAGATCATACAGTCTTCTTGGTGGCCTGTATATGCCGTGATGTTGGTCATAGATGCAAGAATAATGGATTCTATGTTGAAATAAACGACCGGCTAGCTCTGAGTACCATCTCATGATTGCGTCTCACTTCGGACAAGTTTGTGTCGTTCCCGGTAGATATAATGATAGATCAGTTCTACAGCAGTTTCATGTGGCTACAACGTTCGA
>NW_003214797.1:0-2535 GCF_000006405.1 Perkinsus marinus ATCC 50983
AGTCTGCTAGTGGAGTGCAAGGTCTAGGCTAGTGAATATGTACCACTAGGTCTATATGGCCACGTGGTTAACCTGTATGTTCACGAACCGAAAGGTCCCAGGATCTATTCCTGGGTCCGACTCTTACACTGAGCCATGTCCCACTTTAGCTGGTAAAGCTACTGATCGATTAAGCTATATTAGCTGTACCACTATTTGAAACTACTATTGAACCATCAACTTACTACTCTAGGTTTTCTTGTACTTTCCTAATGTTCTCCCCAGCATTGCGTTCAACTGGTGCCCAGAACCCTAGCTCGTCGAGCGGAGGCTCTGGTAGCGTGAATGCTCCCCGTGCACGTCAAGTTCGCCCTCTCTCTGATTTCTACAGAGAAGACGAAGATGACGCCGGGGATATCAACAATGATCCCGATCACGAAGGTGGCGAGGCATTGTATATAGATGATAATGTTTCAAGCCATCATAGTGATGATGAGATAGATAATGCGGAGCGTCCTCAGGAAGAGGTTACTAAGCCCGTGAAAGATGGAGCGCCTGAAAAGCGTAAGGAGGTCTCGGATGACACCAGGCCATCATCCTTAGTCGAGGCTTCGAAAGCTCGACGGATGGTTGAGCTTCGTAAGAATGCCGTGAAGTTCAGTGGTGGTGCTAATGAAGATGTAGAAGAATGGTTAGACAAGCTTGATATGATTGCCGGTCCCGAAGGTTTTAACTTAGATTATTATGACCAGACTGTGCTACTCAAGCTATCGGTGTCGGGAGCGGCATATCAGGCAGCCAAGATGGTCCCATGTGAGCAAAAGTCCATCGATCCTTGTGGGAAGCGATACCTTGCTCGGCTGCGATCTGAGCTACGAAAGAGGTTCGGTTGTAGCCCTGATAAGGCCGTTGCTAGTTAGAAGAGTGTCAACTTCAACGACTACACCTCGGTTGATGAGTATGCGACTGCTGTGAGCCGTTTTGTGCGGCAAAGTTTCAGCAATATCCATAAGCGGTGCCAAGGTGAGATCATGAAGTTGTTCTTCTACAGTGGCTTGCCTCATGATCATCCAGCTAGTTCTGCCATAAAGCCTGTCTGCCTCGATCCTACCAAATCCTATGAGCAGATCATAACTCGTGCTAGGCTTTCGTTTGACAATCTTAGTCAACCACGAGTAGCCGCACCTGGTGTGCGACGGTTTGATTTTAAGCTCGGGAAAGGTAAGGGTGGCAAAGGCGGTAAAAGCGGAAAAGGTAAAGGTAAAGGAATGAGAAGTCGTGCACCTGTACAGCAAACGAAGCGATGTGAGTTCTGCAACAAGACAAACCACACGATTGAGACGTGTAGGTTTCTTGCCAAGGCAAGGATGGCGTTGAAGGTGAGCAACCTTGGGAGCCGGTTTCATATGTTAGACTCCCCTATGCCGTTGCTACTTCAAACTGAACATAATCTCGTTTGCCTTGTTGACTCAGGATCAAGTGATTCAATCATAACCCGATCGGCGTTGAGCGAAATCGATAAAGACTGGCATTGTTGTTCGGTGGAAAGCCATCAGGTTGCATTATCGACCATAAAAGGTCCTCAGTTGTGTAACATCGCAAAGATTCCAGCTACTGTGTTGAGTTGTGATAAGGAACTGCGGAATACCATGTCGGTACTAGTGGTTGATGTAGATCACATAGTGCACGCTGGTCCGTATAGAGTTGATGTGATTTTGGGTTGCGATTGGATAGCGATGCACTCTCCCGTGATATTCGAGAGCACACATCACACTGAGCCAGTAATAACCGCTTCGCCAGCACTAGCCTCAGGCACAGACTCTCAAGTCAGAATAGATGAAGAAACTGGAAAGAAAATCACAGCTATTATAGATGAATCTGATTTTGTTGCCCATAGGCTCACAGATGATGACGGCATGTCTGTATGGCAAGTGGAGTGGAAATGGATTGATAATAGAGCACCACCAGGGGTATTTCGTCCTCCCATTTACGAGAAGCAGATGGCGTCACTGAGTCAGTCACAATTAGAAAGATGGCAAACAGAGATCAGGAACTGGGAATGTCAAGGCTTCATACAAGAAGTCAAAAGAACAGACTTGAAAGGGACGTTGACGTTGATGGGAGTCGCGCAAGAACATAAAGTTACAACTCCATGCCGTCCAGTTATCGATTTCAAGCCCTTGAATAATCAAGTATATTCATACCCCAATTCAGACGATCACGTTACCGTCGATAACACGCTCCGTCGATGGAGGGTGAATCATACAAGTGATGGTCATAAAATAGATAGCTGGGTATTGTTAGATATTAAGAAAGCGTACCTGTGTATCCATATGAGCCCTGAATGCGCAGCATATCAAGGCCTCATCATAAAAGATGAGAACGGGTTAACGAGGTACATGCGGTTGGATCGCCTAGGATTTGGCATTAATATAGCTCCAAAAGTTCTGAGGAGTATCATAAGATACATTCTCCAGGAAGAAGTCTGGAGAGCCCGATAGATATATTCGTGGATGATATGCGAGTGCCAACCGAACATGTGGATCAGTTGCGACA
>NW_003199806.1:0-938 GCF_000006405.1 Perkinsus marinus ATCC 50983
GCTAGTGGACCCCCAAATAATTTGGGGGTCCACGCGTTGTCCGCCGGCTATATCTGATAGAGACGGGAGAATCGTACGTTCAGTACTACATACAGCTGCAACATGGAAGGAAGATTCTGTCACTACAGTACATAATCTTGAGGAGCTGATAGATTCACTACTCACAGAACAAACTTCAACTGTTGCTGACTTAGCATAATGCAAGGACTTATTCAACAGCGAATGTCTAGTAAGAGCATCAGCTGGATTTTGTGATGTGTCTACTCTCCCGATAAAGATTCTTCTACCAAACTCCATAGGATCGAATAACGTATTTACCATCGCCATATATTTCGCAAGAAATTCTTGGGGCCCAAGAATTTGGGTTTGTCCATTGTGGGAATAATGGCACCTTGTTCCCAATATGGGAAATTTCCCGGAAATTCCGGGAAAAATTGCGGGAAATTTCCCATATTGGAAAAAATGGGAAAAAATGTTTTTTCCCTGATAAGAGGATCTACTGGCTGGCTTTTTCATCTGATACACTTAGATCAGTAACATACTGAAAGACAACAGTGACATCAGGAATAACATCTGAAAACATACTAACAGTGACATCGACAGACCAGAAACGCCTTCAAAGTCGAGGTCATGAACATACTGTTCCTTCCGAACTACGATGATGAAGAAATCGTCATATCAATAGTTACAACTTGTACACAACAGGGTACATTGTAACTTACAAGAATGGCGATCAATAGTGACAAATACCATAGAACTTGCTACCCGTTGCTGTCTATTGTCATAGAACAGGGTGTCCTTATCCTAATGCTGCTCTCGTAGTCTCCAAGGGCAGCGGCCATGCCGTACTTACCCTAGATATGACTTCTCACTAATTGTTCCAATTATTACTATCGATCGATTGGTGTGGCGCGCGCTTTCCATTACAATTAGCTATT
>NW_003214801.1:0-422 GCF_000006405.1 Perkinsus marinus ATCC 50983
GCCTTTCTTTCTGAAGGAAAGAATGAAAGAACGGCCACCCTGGCTACGGGCTACGATCAAGGAATGTAAGTGTAGACTATACTTACATTTCTTGATCGTACTATTGTACTATCGCCATTGAGACTATACTGTATAGTGCGAACCAACTACGCATATCTGAATTTTCATCATGATTTTCTTCAACATGACTCTATTCGAACTCTTGCCACTACGAGGCAATACCATCGTGACTAGTGGACACAAGTAGGCCTAACTCGTATACAATACCGTAAACTAATCCCTGACAAGATACCGTTAAGACGAAGCTTAGCCACTAGCGAATGATATACCTGAGGTATAATACCTCGAATCACAGTAAATCACTCCGAGCCTGGGCTCAGGTCTAACGTAAGCAAACGAACGTCGTTCACAAACGCCTAACC
>NW_003212168.1:0-1728 GCF_000006405.1 Perkinsus marinus ATCC 50983
GAGTACGAGTACATGTGATCCGCTAACCTGATGTCATGTACTACATCGTATGTGAGACAGGTGTGTGTGCTATGGTTGGACTGAAAATGCTGCAGAAGCTTAGGAGCAGTGATGTGAGCTACTAAGTTGATTACTACTCACACATCTCTTCTGCTGTTTGTTGTTGTAGTTCATCGGATGCTATGAAGTATATCTTCGCAGTTGGTGTATTGGCAGCAGGGCAAGCGAGTACTCTTACTGGAACTATGGCTGGTCAATACGTTATGGAGGGTTTTATGCATATCCGTATATCAATGTGGGTAAGAGTACTATTAACACGTACTATAGCTCTAGGGCCGGCCTTGGCAATTGCTTTAGTTGAGGTAATAATAATGTCATTAGTAGTAGTAGTGGTGTTGTTATTGTTGTTATTTTTGTTAGAGTGAAGTATCGGGTATGAACGGCATCAATGCGTGGTTGAATATTCTGCAGTCTATACAGCTACCCTTCGCGTTGTTACCGTTACTGCACTATGCGATGAGCAAGAAGGTTATGGGCACGTAAGTGATGTCGTTATAACAGTGTGTCTTACTCGTGTTATTTGTATGTTCACTGTGGTGTGGTATGCAGGTTTGCATTGAATAGATGGTGGAGTGCTGGACTGTGGTTGTTGGCACTTATTATCCTCGCTATTAACGTTTACCTCATCATCACTACACTGGTCCCCTTAGATTGGCCTTGGTAAGTTTGAATATCATCATCATCATCATCATCATCATCATCATTATTATTATTTTATTATCGAATTATCATGATCATTATAATATTTAATTATATTTTCATTTAGGTATGCATGGGCAATTATTGGTGTTGTATTCTACCTGTATGTTAGTCTATGTTTCTATTGTGTAGAAGATGACTTGTCCCGTGGGTGCTCCAATGTGAAGCATGATATTACATTCTTCCTCAAGCCGGTTATTCGAGGCTTTAAGATGCTCTATGGTCAATGCAAGAGAGCATTTGATAAGTGTATTGGAAGGAAGGATGATGATAATGAGGTGGAAGACTGTGAAGATACAACATCATCACCATCATCGGTAGACACGCCAAGGTGCGTAGCAGAAGATGTGCCCTCCCCATCGTCATCAGCAATAGTAGAAGAAGGCTTTAAGCATTAATTGCTGTTGTTGCTATAATAACAAGTGAATTCGCCGCTCCCGCCGTTGTTGTTGTTTGTGATGCATTTCTCTCCTCATCATTATAGTAGCATGCTGGCGTGTATTAAGCAGCCAATGACGGTATACAGTGACGAAGTATCTGTTGTATTTCCTCCTCTTTCTCTTCCTCATTATCTTCATCATCATATTCATCATCGGTGTGGTTGGAAAAGGGCGCCTCGATTCTTTTTCTTTCTAACTTTCGAGCGCTCTTAAGAGGGTCACAACGCCGTATTTCCAACTACTACCATTCATAATATATACTATTTAATAATCATTACAGCGATAATATAGTAACATCATAACAATAACAACAGTGTTCATGCCTCTATTGTTATAATTGTTGTTGCTTATATTGTTCATACTACTGATCATAATCGTCTTTGGGTTCTCCCTACCCCAAAAACTATCACTGTGTTGTTATTCGCATACAGTTGTAGTTTCTATCATACTTAGTCGTCGTGATAATAGGATTAGTAATATCTATCATAATAATCATTTAGTAGAAGAGGTCATGGATGTAGCACCTAGC
>NW_003202592.1:0-2743 GCF_000006405.1 Perkinsus marinus ATCC 50983
GGCTCGGTGATGCTTTCTGGAGAGTTCTCGTTACCGACCGATTGTATTGGTCGAATGAGTATCAAGCGGAGGCATTCGTGGAGCTGTGCGATCGTCATCCCTTCCTCGCCAATGCTACCCTTTTCGAGCCCTTGGCATTGGTCGCGCCAAAGAACGCGCAAGCTGTTCGGAATAAACGCTATGCTGACGTATTCGAGGCGATCATTGGCGCCGTGGGTATTCATCATTACAGGAGATCACGCGCAGTCGGTAAGACCCTTAGCCAGTTACACCAGGTTAAGCACTTCCTAGCGCCTGAGGTCGATGAAAACGATACTGTGAAAGGCCCTGGAACTCGCGAATGGCTCAATCTGGAGCGTTCGCTCACTGTGTGGGAGGAAAGTCCGGAAGGATCTTCACTTGGTGATATGAACGATCGACGCAACAGCCTTTATCGAGCCTCCAGTAATTCACCACTTTAGCTGTTGTTTCAACTTCCTATGTCGAGTTAGATGTGCGGCGATCTTATTATTTCCTTCTGTTACAATTTCCATGACGGACTCTGCTTCGAGAGCTCCCTGTTGTTCTTCCTCTCGAGACGTAGAGGATCTCCCAAACACCACAACAAACTGCCACCCCACAGCTATAGAGGAGCCTTTGCCAGAGGAGTGTCGTCAATGCCCGGCAAATTGGGTGAGAATTTAGCGTGTTCTGATATCGAGTGCTTTTCTTCAGGTATGCCATTATAAGGGCCCCAATGGTGACACCAGCGGATGCCAGGACCAAAGCTGGCATGCTTTCCATTGCTGGCAGAATCATAGAGCGCAGGAGCGAGAAGACGTTTGGGTTGCTCTGTGAACTTCATCGTTGAAGATCATTGCTCATCATTTATCCTACTGTGTGGTATTGCGCTGTCTGCTACGACTTCCAGGAAGTCCCTCTGCACACATATTTCTAAAAGCTCCCGATATTCAAATATAGCCTCGGAGATATCTCAGTGATTTCTCTAGTACGCTTGTAATCGTCTGGTCAGGAAGTTCCACTGTGATGGAAATTGTCAGAGTATTCATCCACATCATTTAAGCGGCAGTATTATGAAGGAATCATCCATGCTGATAATATTGCAAATTCCCCACCGCTGTTCCCACTAGACACTCAAGTCTATTAGTACGATGAAATGAATAGAATTAGATTACGATTGGTAACTGCAGAACATCAACGGTCTTTGAATGAGAAGATATTCTCTTCGACAGCCTCTTCCAGTAGACATGGATTCGAACTCAGTGATGGCCTTGATGGCGACAACAAGATGAATACGCAGAAGACAACCAACTCTTCCCCCACGAACCCGTACGCTGCCAATGTCCTGCTTTCCAGTATGAGCCGGCCGGAGTTGATGACCGTGAGGACCCTATGAGAAGGACACTTACTCTGATGGTGGCCTGATCTCTGGGTACCACAGGGAACCAATACCGATACCAAATGTCCCTATCGAGAACGTCGTCTACGAATTGAATGGCGAGTGTCACCGAGTAGGGCAGGAAAGATAGGACAACGCTCATCGCCCAGCACAGTGGACTAACAGATTAACGGCTTTGCTGAAGATGACGAACTTACGTGACGGCGTGAATATTCCCGATGAAACACCGAGAAATCATCTCAAGGATGATTGAATGTCAACCTAAGGGAGCGACCAACAGTCGATACCAGAGAGTAACACTAGCTCAGCTTCTCTCATGTGCAAAGAATATAGTCATACCACACCTTTCCCGAATCCCACCTCCCCTCCCATGCCAATTGACTTACTACTAAACACCAGTAATCTCACCAGTCTAGGCATCGCCTTCTATAGACAATCCACGAAGGGTAATTTCGTGGCGAGTGACAGAATAGGCTTCCTCTTGGATTTGCTTCAGGTGTTATTACAGTAAAATACTACAGATAAGTTGGTGTATTATGGATAGAAAAGTGCTGCTTGCTGGAAGCGATCAATACGATCGCCTCCAACGATGGGTGCTGTATAGTAGGAAAGTTTCTTCGACCGATACTGTAGCAATAGGATGATGATCCAACACATAAGCAATTTCGTGGCGCGTGACGGTATTGATTCATCTATACTGCTGCTACTGCTGTTTACACGCATAAAACAACGATTTCACGAGGAGGGAGAGGAGGGCAGCTCGAAGCGACACACTGGGCATGAGTTGTGCTGAAAAAGACCACATAGTAACGACTTCCATACTGGTGCTATCCTCCTCACCTGCTCGAGCCATGGTCGAATGCATTGCTTATGAAAGGCATGAGGGCAACTACAGGGGACGTCTCGAGGGATGGCATCGCGTATTCGATTCAATACATCACCGCTTACATAACGACACTAACAAGACAATATCGATCATCAGGGCGCGCGCTAAATGCACGACATACAAACCCACCTGACATATGGCACATTCATCTTGCTCATCTTCTCGAGTGGCCGTGACATCTCTGAAGCGTGATAGAACTGATGGCGACGTAGCATGAGAACCTGGCAGTCAAATTACCGCGCGCCACGAAATTGCCATCGTACGCAGTCCTGGATGGTTGAAGGTCGCCATTAACACCTGCTGTAGCAGTGCCCTCTCGAACGGCGAGACACCATTGCCCTGTTGACCCGTAGCTGAGCCGTTAGAGCCCACTAAGAGCGGCATAGCATCCATCCCTATGATCATACCCTGTCCATGACCGAAGGGCCGCGTATTGCTGAAGTAGAAGGAGAATCTTC
>NW_003205671.1:0-1802 GCF_000006405.1 Perkinsus marinus ATCC 50983
ATAGCTTGGACTCATTGCCGTACTCATAGGGCCAGATGATGGTGACGTAGGGGAATACGAGGGCGACAACGCGCTCCCTAAAAGGGAAGATGACGAGCCACGATATAAATTGTCTTCCTTACCTGGTGTCATGGGACCAGCCTCCGAGAAGGGGGAGAAGGGCGTCATACCCCCACCCACAGAGGCCGAGGGTGTGAACTCCGACATAGCCGAGGGAGAGAACGGCGACATGAGGGCCTAGAAAGGAATATGATAGGAATAGAGATAAGGATGGAGGCAACCCTTACCGATCCTGGGGACTGTGCGTAGGAGGTAGGGCTGAAGGCCGCACCAGGTGACATGACATCGTACATCCCCGAGGTCATCATACCGGAAGTAGGCGAGAGCATACCTCCATCGTAACTGAATGGAGATGACTCTGATATCAACAGCCTCAAATCGAGACCGTCCTACCCCCCACTCCACTCCCCTGCCATCGGGCTAGTTATGTTACCAAACGCCACATCAGCAGCATCACGAGGAGTCGAGTCACCGACGGCCATGTCTCCTACACTCATTGATCATGACACTATCCCAACGAGGGAGCCCCTACCTGTGTCCTTAGCTGCCTCTCGCAGTACCAAGTCGTCTTCTGGTAGCACCGGCCTGGCGTCCACCAACTTGTCCGTGTCGATCAACAACTCACACTCAGCCGTTCCTAACACACGGTCAACTACATTTGTCATTATATGAAAATCCTGAGGATTTTTTTTGCGAAATTCTTGTTGGTTTCTGTACATTTCTATTCGAATTCCTAAGAAAACTCCTAGAGCTCAGCTGAGGAAAGCAATTATATATTCCTTCAACAGTGTTTCCCACCTATAGGTGCCAGTTGTCCAAGCATGATGTTCTCACTAACACCCCGCATATGGTCGGTCTCAGCGTAACATGCAGCATCCATGAGCATCTCAACCATCTCCTCGAAAGAACCTACCAAGCCATGTACAAACAAGGAAGTACTATCGCCCCTTACTCCTCATCAAAGGCCCTCGCTCCACACGATTAATACCGTGTCTTGTGATCGACATCAGATGTCCCTTCTGGCACATCGTATCGCACAGTACCGACATATGTCGATAGTTAACATAACTGAACAGTAGAGGGGCATGAGGGGACATCTTGAAATTTAAAACTTACGAGCCATCGAAACTGATCACTTGTCGCAACTCATTGAGTAAAGCCTTCCTACAGGCTTCGATACCCAACACATTGAGGATCTCCACGATGTCATTGGAGAAGGTACGAGTACTGTCTACTGCTTCCATGGTCAACACCTACGAGATTAGGTCGCAGGTTCGATCCCGGCACCATGCATTATTTACCTGCTCTAAATTGCAGCCATCAGTATCCAAAACCCACTCCCTGCTACGAGCCTACAAAGAACAGCCATCCAGCCCCGACCTCAGCCGCATACAAGTGCCTACGAATGTGCCCACATCACTGCTATATTGAACCCTATTATCTTGTCTCATGTAGCACTTAGTGACACCAGGTATACCTTACCAACAGCAGCAGTGTAGACAACGACAAGGGAAGTGAATACTATTTACCCTTCAGAGTAAGTCCGAGAGTAGAGAGCCTTCCACCTTCTTGAGCAGACGGAAATCCTCTTCCCCATCATAATCTGCCACCACACCTCATACTCCTACAGAGTGCACAACCTACCTTCATCCTCCTCGTCCTCCTTCATCTCAGAGACCCGTCCTCCGCGGTCTATGAAACACGATCATTGTAGAGTAGCAGTGATAGTGACAGTACTACCT
>NW_003206399.1:0-1338 GCF_000006405.1 Perkinsus marinus ATCC 50983
GTAGTGAACCATGAGACACAACTGTTACGATGCAAAAGAGAGAGGATACTCGAAGATAGGACTCAATTTAACTGTGATCTCATCCGATTCAATCGCGACGTGCAAGAGCAATCATGTGTTTGGTATCAGCATTGATCATAACTCGCGCTGTCTTCGGAGTGAATGATATATCTAACTAGAGTGCTATCACCGTGATAGCAATCTTATAGTATCACGCTTTGACCCGATACTAAGTGACTCACTTGAAGTGAGACACGAGGTGTGACACCTCTGATAGATACTTAGTAAGTGCACAGGGCATGAACATGCACCAAAATGGATATGAGGCGCAATACCGTAATCGAACGAGAAATGCTATCCCATAACTATGTTTGCTCGATTGTATATTACTTGTACGAATAATGCAAAAGGGCAAGTTTGCCAATAACGCTAACAGAGACGGAGTTTGAGCGAATGAGCAAAACGCTAGTATATATTCCCGCAGGGCGTAAGTTACAAGAGAGCAAATAGCCGAAACATAAAAGTAGCGCAGCGTTGTCACATACCGGCAACTGCCAATTTGTATATTTCATGCAGGAACATCACACAATAGCAAACCTTAAAAGGTGCCAGACTACATAATTAGTTTAACAGCCTCAACTACGGTAAGTCTCCCATCCAGGATTGATCGGGAACAGCACAGCGATAATCCAGTAAGAGAACACAAACCTGTGGCCCCAAAAACTCCGAACCCGAAACCTGTACGTCGGTCGGAATTCGAATAAGTTTTGCGATTCACAGGATTTGTGGTTCTTACTGGTTACGCCAGATCACGAGAGACTGCCCAAAGCATGAATGCTTCCCGTAGAACGTACGTGCTTGGGCAATCCACGAGATCCAACCCGGGAGAGGAGGGTGGGCCGAAAGTTGACGATGCGTCACAAACTGCGAGAGTCAAGTTTCGTCATTTTGTACACATTGAAACACGGTATACGATCCGTTATCGTTGCCGCATTTCTTCTCGTGTGAAACGCTTGCGCGCACTGCGATTGTGTGCGTTGTGTGGCTGACAACTAACCTTGTCTACTTCGTAAACTCCAATTAGTTTAACAGCCTCAACTACGGTAAGTCTCCCATCCAGGATTGATCGGGAACAGCACAGCGATAATCCAGTAAGAGAACACAAACCTGTGGCCCCAAAAACTCCGAACCCGAAACCTGTACGTCGGTCGGAATTCGAATAAGTTTTGCGATTCACAGGATTTGTGGTTCTTACTGGTTACGCCAGATCACGAGAGACTGCCCAAAGCATGAATGCTTCCCGTAGAACGTACGTGCTTGGGCAATCCACGAGATCCA
>NW_003204249.1:0-3525 GCF_000006405.1 Perkinsus marinus ATCC 50983
ACATCATCATCATCTCCTCGTAGCGATGATGAAACTAAACACAATCGAATGATTCCCCACCCGAATTCTCCCCCTCACTGCACTACTGCTCTGCTAGGAATAGACCCTAGTCCCCTAGCTGGACCCCCATGCTTACTACACACCTCCTGTTGGTCCCCCACCGTTGTACTATACATACTCGATCCACTAGAAGCGTGCCCCATAGGGCAATACATACTCTCCTCTATAGCAGCCTCCTGCTCCAGCTCCACCCGAGCCGCCAAACTCGCATCTGTTCGATCCTGCGGTAAAGTCGGCCCCTGCAACTCCGGTAAATACGAAAACAGCATCCCAACACTGCTATTCTTGGTCATCTCCTGTCCCCATTCCCTACTGCTACAATACGTATTCACAGCCCTTGAGACCAATGCGTTACTGCTCAATCTCAGCGCGAGATTCCGTATCATTAGCCTCGCACGCTCCTGCGCCGCCTCCATTATAGTCCCCGGCCTATGCCCCCATTCAGCCTCCAGCCTCTCCCGAGCGCTCTCCTCCTCCTCCACCGCAGCAGCCTCCTCCTCGTCATCAAATTGATCTCGACCATCATCCTCTCCCGGCCGCCCCAAGCACGAGTAGTCCTCTGGGTTAAGATATGTCCTCACAGCAACACCAGGATCGCCACTATCCCTCCTCCGCATCGCCGACACCGTTATCGCTTGAACCGCCATAGCAGCACACACATCAACTGCTTTCGACCGGAGTATCCCCAATTGTCGTACAGATAGACTATCGAGTTCCTCAGGCGTAAGTCCACCATGGCGTGCAAACTTACCGAAGAGCTCCGACACGCCCTTCTCCCGGCATGCTCTCGAGCAATAAGTAAAGTCGTTTCGGAGGTAAATCGGTCTATGCGCCCGTATCCTTTTAATACAGCTATAGCAGTCAAAGGTCCTTCTCGCGGTCCCTTCATAATCCCTATCATGCCGCCGCCGACCCCTACCACTCTTCTTCCTCTTCTTAGCTCTCTGAGACGAGCCCTTACGATGGTGCTCCGAGTTCATCGACGCCAATGATGAACATGATGACCGTGCTGTCTCCGGCATCGAGTAAGACTTAGTCAGACCCGCTGATGCAAGAGGCGCCGATCGCAGCACCTCCGTCGAACCCGAAAACGACATTTCTCGTTGAAAAGTATAAACTGAAACAGACCCCTCGCTTTGTTCCCCCACAACCAGCCACCCGACGACCCTTATAAAGAACCCTCCTCAATTTTCTCCCTATAGAGGAGGCAACATCACCAGCATTGAAAGCTGATGAGTTATGGAAACTTAGCAGATTCAGGTAGACACATCTCTAACGAACCCTTCCTCATATGCGAGAAGCTTCGTCGCCATCATAAATTAATATCCCATCCACCACCACCAACCACTCAAGACTACCCTACAGTAGAAACGGTCGACGAGGACAGGAAAGTGGTTTGACGTATGAACAGCTCATTTGCATCGATAAGCGCTGTTCTCAGGCTTTAGCCAAGCTTCACGCTCTTCTTCACGTTAGTTCGAATACCAGTAGCCTCTCCAGAGTAAGTACCATCCGCACTGGCCTCACGAACCTCCTGTACTGCACCCTTACGCCGTTTAACAGCTCTTTCATATCTATTCCTATTCTTAACACGGGCATTGCGATCCTCCTTCTTGCGCTTGCGTGTGAGACCCTTGTTCTTGTTAATGGCGTAGTTGGTCGAACGGAGGTCTACTTCGTTCTAAATAACGACAACAACAACAATTACTCAATACCCTCCCCATAAAAGACGTAGTTGCTATCTATCAAACATATTACCACCTAGATGAGAGTAACGCCCTTACTACTATTACTACTACTACTACTACTACTACTACTACTACTACTACTACTACTACTACTACTACCTCTTCCTCCGGCATAAACGCCTGAGCCTTGGCCGCTAAGGTAGCCTTCTTAGACTGTCGTTTAGCATCCCTCGCCTTCCGAGCCTTCAGCATCATCGAAGGCTCCGCTGCCTCTTCCCCCACATCCTCTGCGTTCTGGACCTACATCAATCCTATCTCGGTCGAAGAGCATCCCAAAGGTACTCCTGCCCACCTCCTTAGCATCATCAGCCTCCTCCTCCATAGTAGCCCTTATCTCTCTCATCGACATCCCTTGTCGAACCTCTACATCATCATCACCACCTGCACGCCCCTTACGACCAGAGGCAGCCTCCTCCACCTAAGTAGAACCCAATACGCGCATCCCAACACTATTCCCAATACTACCTGCTTAGCAGAGTTAAGGATATCTGCCAGATTGGCTCTACCATCCACCAGGTCCTTCACCTCAGCCACCTCATCTAAGCTCACCGACCCCACTCCAGCGTACCTACAACACACTCACATCCCTCCGATTACACCATGAACCATCAGCCATTACTTACCCCTTGCCACCCTTAACCTTAGCCCGCAGCTTGCCATGCCCCTTCTTCCCAGCCCCTGCCCTAGGCCTCAGCAACGCCACCGCATCCTCATCATCTCTAGCGGCCATCCTCGCCAAAATACCCTCCTCATCAAGACCCGACTCCTCAACAGCCACCGGTTCCTTCCCACGGCTAAGGCGCTCCACCAGTTGAGCCTTCGAGACCTTAGCCGGTTCCTCCTCCTCCTCGGTCTCCTCTCCTTCCCCTTCCACCTCCTCTTCCTCCCCCTCACTGACCTCGTCCATGGCCTCCAACTGTTCAACACCAAGGCCAGCTAGTATATCGTCCAGATAAGCCATCTCAGGATCAGGCCCAGCCGTCGTCTGCGAGCGACTGATCAGTTCCTCGACCTGCTCCCCAATGTTTTTCTCTATAGGCTTCAGCCGCTCGATCATTCCCTTAACCCAAGCAATTTTACCAATAACCGGATGCTTCCTCACACTAGCTCCTCTACTCTTTAACATGAAGTAGTAGCTCAAGTAGCTCAAGTACGACAACAGTAATTGGACCTTCGTCTCGACAAATGTCATGCCGCCCTTGCCGCCGGGTGGAGGGCATTTCCGGACAGCCTCCAGCAGATCTCTAGCCTCGTCCCCAAGACTGATAGCACCCTCACGATACTGGGCCAGCAGTGCCTCAAGCTCCGGGCTCTCCTTAATGGCAAGCCTTCGTCGCTCGCTACGGGATAAGGCCTCCTTGGGCTTTTTCGAATCAGTAGTGTCCCCTTTGAAAGTGATCCTTTCAGGTGCAAAGTCGAAATCCTCATCATCATCTTCGTCATCATTATCATCAGATCCCTCATCCCCAGATGCCACTGCCTCTTTCTCAGCCGAGCCCTCCTTCTCCTGGCCACCCGCAAGCTCCTCGACCTACACCAATAATGTTAACATACATCATCATCACCCTCTCAACTGCTAGTACCAAGTCAGCCGTTTTCTTAGGTAAGAGCTTTGCTCGAGACAGAGCAGCCTTCCTTGCCTCCTCCAATTGGAGCTCCTCTGCCTCAGAGGATTCATCCTCAGACTCACTACCTGCCATAGACTTCACTCCCCCCC
>NW_003214452.1:0-1014 GCF_000006405.1 Perkinsus marinus ATCC 50983
GACGCGAAACTATTTCACATGAATGAGAAAATATCCTATGAACATGTGATAAATTACGCACATGTCAACTACATGTGTTGGCAACAAAAAGAAAATTTTACTGAAATTTCGAGAAAATTCTTCTTGCAAAAACATCAGCGTTCAAACCTATGCCCTCAGTTACTACCTGTACGGCGCTTTGGCTCGCCTCAGCAGTTGCCTTCTCCTGCCGATCCAACGCTACTATTACTCCCACCAATTTGCATTCAGGAAATTGCCCCAGCAACTGTACGCTCTCACTAATGGCAGTCCCCGCAGTAATAACATCGTCGATCAACTGAAAACAACAGTGGAGTTTCACCTGTGAGATGTATTTCACAATTCACTTCTCGAAAAACAATTATATTATCGGTGTTCGCGGTAATATATACGTCATGGAGTATTACGCCACTTCGCGTAAAACGGGTGAAACTCCAATGTAGAGCAATTATGAATATGAAGAGAGAATACGAAATTTATAATACAAGTTATATACTTGGTAGAAAACAAGTGTTTTGTCGGTGTTCGCGGAAACATATACGTCTTATAATTTACATGGAGTATTACACCACTTCACGTTAAACGGGTGAAACTCCAGCGAATATTCGTTTCCCGATGATTCATAAAAATGCTCAAAACAGAAATTCACTAAAATTTCCAATTTCAAATAATATATAACGTCCCCCGAAACTGCGCTGCGGTCTAGAAGTAAAAATAACGAAAAAAATTTTTTCTCAATTTTCAGCCCACGACATGAATTCACGGGTAGTCGAGTATTGGGAATTCACTGCTCGAACACTTGAGCTGAAATTCATCAAAACGGAATAAAAAGTTTCAGCCCAGATGGCGCGTGTTGTACGTATGCAACGGAGTTACACCCTAGTGATATGAAAAACACTAGCGAAAAACATATTTCACGACTACTGCATATAGAGGCGCGAATACCGCGTTTTTCACCGAGTTCACGTAAAACGGGTGAAACTCCCATAAACAAGA
>NW_003199660.1:0-1600 GCF_000006405.1 Perkinsus marinus ATCC 50983
ACAAGATTAGCAAAGAAGTTAGCGAAATCCTCTTCACTATGTTGAGGCATCTCGAACTTCATATTGGTAATAGCGACGATAACATCCTTGCAAGCAGTAGATATCTGTGACCATCCAATAACCTTATCACCATGATTCTCAGACAAACATTTCTGAGCAGCATCATAGAAATGACAGATACATTTCATCATACCAATAGTCTTAGCTAGAGGGCACATATAATCATAATCACTGAAACCATTCTGTTGAAGGAAATCTTCACGAATAATACGAGCAACCTCTAAAGTACACTTCTGATCTTCAGATAGTGAATCACGACCAACCAATTGTACAATTTCTTGTAGATCATCTTCAGTCTGAAGAATCTCTTTAACCTTTTGTTGTAAAGATGAATACTCATTATCATACTTGTTGAAGAAGGGCTCCAAGGCACGAGTATACTTTGAGAAAGAGATATTCCAGTTAATGGAAGGGAAATGCTTCCTCTGAGCCAACTTCTTATCAAGACCCCAGAATACTTGTACAATAGATAGAGTTGCTGAGGTAACAGGATCAGTGAAATCACCACCAGGAGGAGATACAGCACCAACAATAGTTACCGCACCCTCACGATCAGGAGAACCCATACACTTAACACGTCCAGCACGCTCATAGAAGGAAGCAAGACGAGCACCGAGATAAGCAGGATAACCAGAATCAGCAGGCATCTCAGCCAAACGACCAGATATTTCACGTAAAGCCTCAGCCCAACGAGAAGTAGAATCAGCCATCATACTAACATTAAGTCCCATATCACGGAAATACTCAGCAGTGGTGACACCAGTATAGACAGATGCCTCACGAGCAGCAACAGGCATATTAGAGGTATTAGCAACCAAGGTAGTACGTTGCATAATCTGTTCCTCTTTACCATTAATAAGAGTAGTAAGTTGAGGGAATTCAGTTAAGACTTCAGCCATTTCATTACCACGTTCACCACAACCAACATAAACAACAACATCACTATTGGAATATTTAGCCAAAGATTGAGAAATAACTGTCTTACCACAACCAAAGGCACCAGGTACAGCACAAGTACCACCAAGAGTAGTAGGGAATAAAGCATCAATAACACGTTGACAAGTAAGCATAGGAGCAATACCAGGGAGCTTCTCAACACATGGACGAGCATGTCTTACAGGCCATGAATGTGCCATAGATAGCTTAGTAGTAGTACTACTACTTACATCGACATCACTTCCTCCAAGGCTGCTACTGTTGGACTCAATCTCCATTAAACAAGTATGAACAGAGTAATTACCATTAGGGGCAATCCATTGTACACGTCCTTGATTTCCAGGAGGTACCATAACCTTATGGTTACTGAATAAACCATTCTCAATAACAAAACCAATAATATCACCACCAGTTACGATATCACCAACACGTACGTTAGCAGCTGGTTTAAACTCATAGAGTTTATCGCCATCAAGAGCAGCAACATCGACACCACGAGGAATGAACAATGATTTGGATAAATCACGAATACGCTCTAGAGGACGTTGAATACCATCAAAGATATTATTAAGAATACCAGGTCCTAGCTCAAGAGCAAGAGGTT
>NW_003201805.1:0-1003 GCF_000006405.1 Perkinsus marinus ATCC 50983
GCGGGTCAATTGCTTCCTCAATGGAAGCTCTATCTGTACCACCTTCAAGGCAATCAAGTCGAACTCCTACGTTCGGCTCTAGTTCTGAACGTTGTGATATTGGTTATACTACTAGCATTCCTTCTGTTAGTGGTCTAGACACTACCATAGATCTCGGTACTGTCTATATGACTGGTAATGTTGTCCGTACGCCTGCCTCTAGAGCTGTTTCTAAGAGCAAAGCTAACGACAAGTCTAAGTCTAAGATTGGTCGTCCTCGATCTGGAAGCTTGACCCTATCTAAACGCTCCATCGAGAGTGAAGACAACATCAACAATGAGGTCTTATCTGATGATGATCTACCTGTCGGTAGTGATCTAGAACCTGAAGTTCTCGACACGGCTACTGATGATGGTAATGTTAAGAAAGCTGTTTCTACCGACACATTAACTATGGTTGCTAATGGTCAAGGCAATTCTGAATCGTCTACTCAGATTGCCATGGTACAGGGTGGTCTACTACAGCAGTCTATACCTTTAACAGGACAAGCTGCTCAACTACCCGAAGGCGCTACCAATTTCAATTGGAGAATGGTGCCAGGTCCTGAAGGGCAACTCACTCTAGTTCCCTTCTCTATTGCTATGCCTTCTGACGGTCCAGCTCCACCTCTGTTGGGAGCTCTCAAGGCCCATTCTGGAGGGTCTCAACCCCGGTCATGCTCTAACGAAAAGTCATCGAGGCATTCTAAGCACTCGAGTTATGAGCCTCAAGATCCACATCGCTCTAATGGTTCTGGCGATCGATCTTCGAGGTGTACCAAGTCATCTAGACGTGAACATCACCACCGACGTCAAGAACCTAGTCCTGTTGTAGGACAGTCATATAGGCACAGTGCCTCTGATAGGCGATCTTCTCGCCATCTACGTAAGCATAGTCCACAAGATCACAACTCTACGGGTAAGAGATCTAATCTTTCTCGGAGACGTGCTGACGTCTCGACATCATCATAGGCGACATCTGTCAA
>NW_003201699.1:0-1113 GCF_000006405.1 Perkinsus marinus ATCC 50983
ATAATTTTCATATTGTCACCAACACATGCAGTTGACCATGTGCATATTTTCCCGCCATACTGATCGTGAAGTTGCTGGTCGTCGAGTTCTATGAATTCGAATTCACACGAGGGGATTCCCCCATGGAGTCCATGGGAGTGCTCGAGCGGCTGATGGAAGAGCATAACAAGAGGCTACAATGGGCGGACCAATACTGAGATCATCGTACATGTGCGATGATTCCAATGTCGCACGTTTTGTGACATATGCATGATATGACATGTATGAAATACAGTGAAGTTTCACGCCCCGTTTTACGTGAGGTGGCGAAGTAATACTCTGTGAAAAACGCGATACTCGCGGTGATATTCTCGCAGTAGTCGTGGAATATATTTTCCACTAGTGTTTTTCATATCGCTAGGGTGAGACTCCACTCTGGATGACAAACAGTGATATAAACTGTTATATATTTTATGACGTACGGAATGACGGCTGACGTACACACATGTGGAATATAACACCTATTTAGATTTTTTCTGATATAGTGAAGTCCACAGAATTGATTGTTATAGGTGTGGAAGCACTGAAAATATATGGACACCCAGATGCTACTCGTGTGCACGACGATTAACCGAATGTCTGATTTGCTTATTCATTCCTTTTCTCTGGCACGTAAAACTTGCCTGGCAACAACTGCTTCGATGGCACTCGTGTTGAATTGTGGACCACTTGGTTGGGACCAGGGACTATAACTTGTAGGCCTCAGCTGCGATGAAAACTCTCAAGGAGGTCATCGTCGTCCTACTCCACCTGTCAACGGTTGGTGGCCATCGAAAGGGATGCTTCGTGAAGTAGCACATGAGCGGCTATAATATTGAAAACCCGTCACTTCACAGGTCGCCCTATAGGGACTCTCTCATCCTATCCCCGACCCCAGCAGAGTTGCTATCTAGCGGGCAAGTCGGTGCCTTACCACAGTCCGTGGACTGGAGATACACCACAGTTCGCACGTGAGGACGATGAGTGTTTATCTCTCATTTGGCATCCATTTTCACCCTATAGGCCTGAGGGCCCGCAGGTCAACTTGGCGTCGCCGCTAGGACCAGCATATACCGAACTACTGCGGGGCCTGCT
>NW_003211168.1:0-1189 GCF_000006405.1 Perkinsus marinus ATCC 50983
CGCATGCCCAGTAAGTTCATGATGCAGGATTGAGGGCAGGGTACTTGCTTAGCAATGCTTACTCAGGATGGATGGAGTTACACGTCCAACGGCATGTGCTCTGCTCCTTTGGAATATACTGGGCCCTGTCCTACTTTATATGATCTAAGATCCCACAACCGGATCATGAAAGCGCGTTTCGCCGATATTTGTGATGTAGTTTGGCCATGTTTTTCCTGAGCTTTCGGGCCGAATAGGTTTCCATCCACTCAGTATTCCCCGTAGAGAAATATTATTCAGAAAACTGTGTGTTGTAGCACTTGTACTACTATGAAAATCTTCATGGGCATGGCGAGCACAACCATTCTCCTAACGATATTCGTATCGGGGGTCGAAGGCGATCCAAGCATAACTCTTCACTTAGACACTCCTCTGGGTTTCAATCGTGAAAGCTCCTCAACGAGTACGACTAGATGTGACAGTTTCAATGTGAAAAGCTTCATTCTGTCTTTAGGGAAAGAGTCTAGGGAGCTCATTGACTTTGTTGGGAAGAATGGATTCACTGAGTTGTCAAACACTCCGAGGATCAATGTTTTCATTGAGGGCCGGCGATCATCTGAACGTACTGCTCTAGCTGAGGAGAAACGGTCTCCGTTACGAGAACCCGAGGCATCAATTGATGTTCATGTCGAGTCCGAAGTTCCACACTTCGGAACTATCCTTCGACCTCTCTGAGGCTCCGAAATCTACTCCAGGATGAGAGACGCCTGATGAATCGTGTTGCTCAAACAGGTAGGGGTCAACACAAATTCCACATCGCCATCACCACGATTCAGGCAAAATCATCCGGGGGATGTTAGAACGTCGTGTGCTATAGTGACTGGCATGCCGAGCCGGGAAGATTTCTCATTGAGTTACCACCTCAGTTCTATTTTCTTCTATCTAGGCGATTGGCTTCTGCAGATTCCAGTTATTTTTACTCCTACAACTGAATGGTATTTGCCAACGTCTTGTGCGCTTTCCTGGTAGCAAAAGGTCATACACCGCGGATTTTACAGTGCGAAAGATGATGGAAATGCTGCGGTTTCAGATATACATAACGGTTGCGAAGGATCAGTGGAAACATCTATCGAGATCGCCTAGCAAGTCACTCCTCAATGGATTATGCAAGCGAGATATTCAGAGAAGTACATCGACTGCTCATCTATGT
>NW_003212981.1:0-1327 GCF_000006405.1 Perkinsus marinus ATCC 50983
AAAGTGAATTTTCTCAGAATTTTTATATTGTCACCAACACGGGTAGTTGACCATGTTATTGCTTTCATTCACTGCGGTAAAAAGTGAGTAATGCTGCATTGTTGGAGTATATGTTCTTCAGCTGAGCTCAGGTGTTTCCTCAGAAACGATAACAGCTTATAGACGTACTCGGATAGAAGTGTATAAGTGCCGATAAGAAAGAATCCCCCAAAACTTTCCAAGTTTTATTTCAAATTATCACCAACACACAGAGTTGACCATGTTATGTATTTTCCCACACTGTTATGCTGAGCCGAAATCTCAAGCGACTCCACGAGTGATGCATGGTTGCTTTCTGCTATATAACAGCCTTGCGAACAATGGAGTTTCACCCGTTTTACGTGAAGTAGCGTTATACTCTGTGTGGAAAAATTCGATATTCGCGATATGAATTGAACTGGAAATACTTGCTGGATTACACCGGACTGACCACCCCATATCACGCGGCGCACATCACGTGTTTCGGGCGTTATCTATTTATGCGTTCTTCATTGAAGTGAAATGTGAACTATTTTTTCACTAGTGTTTTTCATATCGCGGGTGAAACTCCAATGTACAATTCGAGCCTAACTGCTCCAGTTTGAATGAAAACCGTCACAGCTTCGCAGGGCGACACCAGGAAGACTCACCGAATGGCATCGTCTCTCAACCAGTCGTAGGAAGGACGGAAGTCTTCTCACATTCTGCATTGCAATATCACGACCAAGCTCCCTCACCCCTGAGAAAAGCTCCTAATGCAAGTCGTTGAAACACTCCTACTCTGATGTCGCTTCTCAACAGCGACGCCTCTCCTTGAGGACCACCAGGCGCGCTCAACCTTCATCTTCTCGCATTCTTCTCCTGAAGGCAATTACCATACCATAAATCGGACAATTCATAGCGTTGCTACTCCTTTCAATAGCATCAGTAGCCGTCGCCCAGAAAGTGTCGTAGACAGTATTGACCACATCTTCTAAGCTGCCAGAAAGTAGTCGCCTATTTCAATCCCGATCGGCCCTCAGATCACTTGATCTCGATATCTTCTATCGCTCCCCCTGCATCGTCCCCTCCAGAATCTCCTCTCTTGAATTCGTCACCGACTGCATACAACCATAGTTCACATCTCAATAGATATCGTTATATATCATTGGAATTTCACCCTAGTGATATGAAAAGCACTAGTGAAAAACATATTCCACGACTACTGCAGTACACCGCGAATATCGCGTTTTTCACCGAGTTTTACGCCACTTCACGTGAAACGGGTAAATCTCCATTGCATGAGTTGATAGATTACTATCACACATAG
>NW_003213892.1:0-992 GCF_000006405.1 Perkinsus marinus ATCC 50983
GTATGACGATAGACTGAGAAGGAATATGTTTCGCTCTGCTCACCCGGGGTTAGGAGGACTTTCCAAAGCTAACAATACAAGTTTACATACCGATTCGAGACCAACGAGAGATTCCCAGAATTTCCTCTAAGTCTTCCTATTTTCATCGACGCATGTAGTTGACCATGTACACATTTCCCCCCATGCCGGTCCGTGCAGTTTTCAGTAGAGTAACTTGTAAACGGTAAGAATTTTCCCCCAGTGTTGGAGGAAAATAGCTTCGTTATTTCGAGCTGAGTTCAGGAGTTTCCTCGCTGCTTATACTACACGGTTTCAAGTAGAGATTTATCTAAACCAACGAGAATTCTCCTAATTTTCGCCAAAATTCCCATATTGTCATCCACACGTGGTTGACCATGTGCATATTTTCACCCCCAGAATGATTTCCTACCTCATACAGGATGAGTAGCATTCCAGTGAGATCCCAAACAACCCGAAATGAGCTCTCAGGTGAGATCACATACCATGGCTTATCGAAACCAGAAGCAGTAGCAACCGCTACGACAGGGACTACTGAGGAGACAATACAATGTAGGAAGTTATGTAAATGGTCAACCACATGTGTTAGTGAGGGTATGAAAATTTTGGCAAATTCTTATCGGTTTCTGTACCCATCTACCCGAATTCGTATGCAAACTCTTCAGCACAGCTGAGGGAAGCCAACATATACTCCTCCAATACTGAACAAATACCTGGGATTGGTAGAGGCTCAGCTTCTGATGGATCCTCTATCCGTAGTGAATTACTACGCCCTGCAAACAGTGACATTCTAGTTGTCCACGACCGAGAGGGAGTAGAGCTCATTGAGGGAAAGGTATACTACATATCAGTAGACACAAGTCAAATCGTTCATTCAAATTAATTGTCTCTAACTATACCAATTAAACTCTCGAAAACCATACCATTCAGAAAGCACAGCTCTATATCCTGCCGAAGTACTCTCACCCTCACCC
>NW_003202270.1:0-1810 GCF_000006405.1 Perkinsus marinus ATCC 50983
ATGGTGATCGAATGGACACCTCAGTAGTGTTGGGGGGAAAGAACTCGCGACAGGTTTTTAAACTTGTTTGTATGCTTCTACTACTTTTTGTTTCATTCGGCGTTTTTTCCTCCGAAATTATAGTCTTTATTATTAATACTTCTATGCTACTCGGCTATAATCGTGCGTGAGAAAATCACATTCTCAAATTTCCACTATAATTCTCAATGATATAATCCCACTTTAGCAGAATCACCTCTCGTTTTAAACTTCTCCAAAGTCGTTGAATTTTGTGGCGCAGTGACGAAATTGATTTCGTTTTGTCAGATCGTAGAAGCTGCGACGACCGGGTTGAAGTACTGCGAGAAAGTTTTGCAGACTTCTAATTGTTCTGCTGGAGTATGCGTTTTGGGTAATTTATTAATAGGGAGGTACTAAGGATCGAACGTGGGTCATGTGGATGATAGTCACGAAGTCTTACCTGTTGAGGTATTTGTATTGCGGAAATCTCGGTGATTGCCGAGCCGCCTGGATTCCTCTCCGATTCCGCGGTTCGAAAGTTGACCTCGACCCGTCGGAAGACATCGTTGCAGATGGAGGGATCATTTGGACTAGGTATTGCAACTCTCATCACTCCTCGTCAGTGTTGGAGTAGGAATATATGTGATCGCTTTCCTCACCTGAGCTCAGGAGTTTCCTATACAGTGTTGGAGTAGGAATATATGTTCGCTTTCCTCACCTGAGCTCAGGAGTTTCCTATACAGTGTTGGAGTAGGAATATATGTGATCGCTTTCCTCAGCTGAGCTCAGGAGTTTCCTATACAGTGTTGGAGTAGGAATATATGTGATCGCTTTCCTCAGCTGAGCTCAGGAGTTTCCTATACAGTGTTGGAGTAGGAATATATGTGATCGCTTTCCTTAGCTGAGCTCAGAAGAGTTTCCTATACAGTGTTGGAGTAGGAATATATGTTCGCTTTCCTCACCTGAGCTCAGGAGTTTCCTATACAGTGTTGGAGTAGGAATATATGTTATCGCTTTCCTCAGCTGAGCTCAGGAGTTTCCTATACAGTGTTGGAGTAGGAATATATGTGATCGCTTTCCTCACCTGAGCTCAGGAGTGTGTCTATTCACAAGTCCTGAGCTCAGCTGAGGAAAGCAAACATCTCGCGTGATCCGTAATTCCTGTAAATCGCATCAGAGCACTATTTCGTTCATATTTTCCAGTCGAGATATGAAGGCTTCCGCTACTTATGAACGCAGGAGGATCTCACAAGCCGGTGGTAATGTTTCCGACGGCCGCGTGGCTGGAGTGTTGGAGCCCAGGTAATAGGACAGCTCTCACTGTATCATTGGAGTTTCATCCGTTTTACGCGAAGTGAAATTCACATCATGGGTGAAACTCCATTGTATGGATTTTAATATCATCTGTCGGTTCAATATCAACAATATTAATATTGTTATCGATAATATAATATATATTTGATAACCTATAGATACGCGAGTAGTAGATCCGTAAAAATGCCAGAAATTTTCTGTAGTTTATGCATTTTGCCGAATGTAAATCGCTGATCTTGCGACAACCCCAATAATTAGTCGGTGACTTTTGTGTGTTTTCATGAAATATCGATTATATAGTATTATTTTATTCACTCATTTATAAACAGCATTTTCTCTCTTTGTCGCGATGACGAGCTCATTTTTTCTCTATGTTTTCAGTCGTACTATTGGCGATTTTGATGTTAAGATGAAGATCCCTCCCGACGTCATCAGCATCACACCAGAGGTTATAATGGGGTCTAGGTTGAACAGACTAATACACAGACAGTGCGCA
>NW_003215452.1:0-1710 GCF_000006405.1 Perkinsus marinus ATCC 50983
CGCTCGGATATCCTCTACAGTGTCTTTGTCTCTCCCCCAGCGCATACGATCTTCACAGCATCTCAGCAGGTGCTTGAGGGATCGCCAGAAGGCAACACTAAGGCCCCTGAACTCGTGTATTCTCGGCTGGACAAACTTCAAGATAGCGTCTAATTCGAGGAGGCTTTCTATGGGTGACGTGGGTGTCACGTTTTGGCATGCTTTTTCCATCATCATGACGAAGCATTGTTGGTCGCTATTCGACCGATTCATCCTCCTTCTTTCGGCCCGCTGACCATCAGTTCGTGAGAGATCCCTAGCGGACCTAAAACCCTTCTTGCGACGTTTCAACTTGCCAACTCCGCCACTCCCATCCCCAACGCCCCCACAGTTATCACCGCCCGTAGCCCTCCCGACATTTCCAGAGCCTTCAACGGCGCCATTGATGGAAACACTGCCATCACCACCCCCTCTACTGTCGAAGGCCCCAGCAGCTATCCCCCCGGCATTCCCAAGGGCACCACCAGCCGACCCCCCGGCATTCCCATCGGCACCACCAGCCGACCCCCCGGCATTCCCAAAGGCACCACCAGCCGACCCCCCGGCATTCCCAAAGGCCCCATAAGCCATACCCCCGGCATTCCCAAGGGCACCACCAGCCGACCCCTCCGCATCCCCGAAGGCACCACCAGCCGACTCCTCCGCATCCCCGAAGGCACTACCAGCCGACCTCCCTGCGTACCCGAAGGCACCACCAGCCATGCCCCTGGCACTCCCAAAGGCTCCAGCGTCAGCCATTCCTCCTCGATTTAGAAAGGCGCCATCAGCCGTCCTCCCGGCATTCCCGAAAGCGCCAGGAACCATACCCCCTACATTCCCAGAGGGACCGGCAGCGGCACCCATCCCATAAGCTGAAGGTCGTCTGTGTTGCAGCGACTTCCGCCCTCGCAGACACAATCCACTATTCCCATCATCATTGTCGTCGGATCCATCACCCTTCTTCTTCTCTTTCCGGTTCGAGCCTCCAACACCAGCGGCAACCCTATCATGGTCATTCCAAAACAGTCTGCCCTCCCTCCCTATACTAGAAGTACGCTTACCCTCCTCCTCCTCTCGATGGGCCCCCTTCTTCCCTCCCCGTTTTCTCCCTTTACCCCTTCCCTTACGCCCTTCATCATCATCATCGCTGCTGCTATCATCAGAGTCCCCATCAGGCCCCGATCGAAGCCTTGCTGATGCCCTCCTCCTCCTCTCCCTCTGCTGCCCACCCAACGCCGTTCGTCCATTCCCTCCTCCTCCTCCTCCTCGTCGCTCCTCCTCGGCAACTCGTGAATTCCTCTCGTACACTACCCCCCTCAAGAAGCGTCTAATTTTACATGCCCTTTTCACCGATTTAAGTACATCCAACACGACCTGCCTTATCCCCCCCACATCTGGGTGCTTCCCCGGAAACTTCCTCCTCTCCATCCGTAGCTGCCGAGCATACGAATAAACCATCCGAGAAAAGCCAAAGTCAGAGGCTGCGATCTGGGCATTCGTATTGGCGCTTGTCATGATGACGATGTACAGGAAACTAACGAGAACAGTATCAACCACCATAGCAAAATGGAGGATTTTTATGGCGCAGTGACGGAGCAACTTCCCCGATCGATTCAAAAAACACAACAACTCCTCTAGTGTGAGCTTAGAAACACTTGCGGAATATGACAGTATATTTTTTACTCTTTTTCA
>NW_003216832.1:0-1241 GCF_000006405.1 Perkinsus marinus ATCC 50983
ACATACCACGCCTCCCCCGAATCCTGAGCCAATTGCGTCCTGTTGAATTTGCGGGCGCTATTCCCATTGTTATCATAATTTTGAGTAGGAATAGAATTCGTGTTGTTCGTAGTCGTAGTCGTAGTCGTGGTTGAGTTCGAAGGTTTGGTATGAAAATGGTATTATGAATAGAGAGGTTCATGTAGGCTCATTGGAAGGGTTATTATTACGATTACATATTTTTGAGTTATCACTACTGCTGCATTGCTAAGGTGCTCATTCTGAATAAAATAACTAAATTGTCTCGCAGTACGAGGAAACCTAAGGAGTTGTGTTTCGATTAAAAATGGTCTGGTTGACGGAATTCTTAGCTGTCGTGGTATTGGAGAGGCCTTTCAACACACTTAAGGTGTTGAATATTCGAATATCCTTTGCCAGTTGTCATTACGCAACATCTTCTTCAATTCACTTCATCGAGTGGCATTCTAAAATCGGTTTCACTACGCGGGGGATGAATTCTCATCTTACCTTCTGTTGAGGCATTGACACAATTTATTGTCCCACAAGGATCGGGGAAGAGTCGTTCTCGGATAAGCCCAATCTCGGTGAACTTTAACCGACTGATAGTCAGGGCCTAATACAACCTTCGGCTGTGTTTTTCCCACTATCAGTGTCGCATGGAACATCTCAGAAAATGGTAGGCTTTTGGGGAACAGTTTTCCCAGAAAACGTACCATTTTCCCGGAAAACCGGCACACAGAGAAGCGTGCCAATTTGATATACAAATATGAAGAATGTGTGTGCTCTATTCCGGAATTGATGACAGTAAACAACTTGGCGCTATCATAGTCTCGAAAGGTTACTTCTATCACATTTTCTGTCATGTTGCACCAGCGTTGTTCCCGCCGCCGACGGCAGCTACGATGAGTAGTTTCACGTTGGTGCTTTAGCACTGTGATCAACAAATTTGTACAATGTGAAGGCGGTAACGGGACGTCATTACGCTCATATTCCCTTTCGTACTTATCGAAGATATCACTGAATGTGGCATCTCCATCTCATCTTTAGGATGAGTTCAGATTTCGATCGAAGCTGTCCCCTGACTGGTGTAACACAAGGCGATCCCAAAGGTTAAGGAGGTGAAGTACACAAGAAATGATACCGTTCGTAAGCGAGGGGAGTAGTGTGACATTACTAATGTGTTTCCGCGTAGAGCGCGAACGAAGGGGTACGTATACGAGATTTTCTATTGTACTCACGAT
>NW_003214965.1:0-998 GCF_000006405.1 Perkinsus marinus ATCC 50983
AGATAGACCGTACCGCTCTTGTCATTAGAGTGTGAAGACCTCG
This sequence comes from Perkinsus marinus ATCC 50983, assembly GCF_000006405.1. Taxonomy (NCBI): domain Eukaryota; phylum Perkinsozoa; order Perkinsida; family Perkinsidae; genus Perkinsus; species Perkinsus marinus. The sequence continues at coordinate 44 of NW_003214965.1, forward strand.
ATCACTAACAACTACCGCTGGAGAGCCATGTTCACAGAATATGGAGTGAAGAGTAGTCGCTATGGTACCAGCCTTAGAATTACGCATTGGTCTAGCTACGATGTAGCCACTTACCGCGTCCTGACATACTAGAACATAGTAATCTTTGGCTGGGTCAAGAGCACTGTCCCCATTAGAGCCAACAGAAGAACTCGAACGTTTAGATGACAGTGGAGGTAGACGCTGCCGCAGAGAAGGTCTCCCATAAGGACCAACTACGTCAATGCCAAGGAGTTGCCAGAGTTGAGTAGTAACCATCTCTTGGACATCAGAGTTGAGATACCGTGTAGACTTAGAAGCTCGAGCTCTTAGACAAAGGGTACAACTAGCAGTGGTCTTATCAACAGCAGTAGATATCCGTCTAGCTGTAAAACGTCGGTTTAATATAAGTCGTAGACGACGCCTTCCCGGATGTCCATAAGAATAGTGATAGATAGCGGCAAGGGTACAGAGTAGTAGATAGGAATAGGTAGAATTTCCTAAATACATAGTGCCACCATCTTCCTCATCATCAGCCTTTGAACCATACCATCGTCGTTGACGGATGATGCCTTGTGCATCTAAATGACAATGTTTGGACATACGTTCGAACACAGTACGTCGTAGTCCAATAGATGCACTAGCAGCCTTTCCTTGTAGAAAGGCTAGAAACTTAGACAGATCTTCGTCTAGAACTTGGCATCGACGTACACAGATAGTCAAACGGTGCTTGAACTCAATATCATCCAAGGTAGACACAGATGTGGTAGGTATACCACGAGAAGTGTCGACATACTCTAGAAGGGCTTTGAGCTCCATCTTCTCCTCATTGTTCAAATTAGAGCCATCGACATTAGGCAAGTTGAGACCATCACAGTTGATCAAGTTGACCTTATTGTTAGAGGGAGTGGTGATCACAGGCACAGCTTGCTGTAGA
>NW_003200090.1:0-2069 GCF_000006405.1 Perkinsus marinus ATCC 50983
ACTTAAGTATTCTTAAATTTAATTAAGGTAGAGCCGACCCTACCTAAACAGATACTTAAGTACCGTGTTCGAATACTGCACCCCACAGGGGTTGAACCAGGGACCCTTCGAAGGACGATGCTTGAATATTGTATCTCGCAGGGGTCGAACCGGAGACCTTACGAATGGCAGCACGGTGCTCTCCCACTTGTCCAGAGAGGCAAAGAAATCGAGCCAAGAGTTCATTTCTTTGACGCAGCAAAATCCGAACCGAACTTCACAATATGATCACCTTTAACTTGAAGGCTTTAAGAATCAGCCACTGCAAAACGTCGAAGAGGCAATGTTCGCTGCTTGTGAGCAGGAGATGAGGATCTGGGCCAATCACAGTCATCTCGAATAACTCTGATTGACCCAGATGCTCCCGTGGATGGTGTCGGGAACGCTCTTCGTAAGAGCTACGTTCGCAGATAGTTGCAGCGACTTAGTTATATTTCGATGATTTGCGTATCCGTTGAGTTCACATGGGTATATTTTCCACTTAGCGGCGCTAAGTTAGCGGACCGTTGAGTGACTTATTCTAGGCAAGAATTTTTAGCTAACATAGTAATTCGTGGGAATGCAGCTCCCCTTGCAGTCTCGTTATCAATGGTAACTTACCACTGATACCTTATCCATGATCGAGGAGAGTAGTTGCTAATTTCGCAATGCGAAACAGTAAACGACCACGGAAACAACATACCTCTGATTCGAATCTGCGTCGACCGTATAGTGAATGGGCAACCTAACCACTCGAGCATTTACACCATAAAAGTTTAAATGTAACTCTATTCTATACCTGTAACCATGGTTAAGTAGATACTTAAGTACACCTTAAGTTAAGGAGCTCCTTAAGTTGCTCCTAAACGTTGTGAAATGAGTTGAGTACTTCTTAAGTATACCTTAAGTAGCTCCTTAAGTTGCTCCTATATTTAAGGCGCCTTAAATTAAGTATCCTTGTGAAACAGGCCCACTAATATACAGGAGTAGGCAGGATGGTAATCAACATTATTACCTTTCCCTAGTTAGTAACGCATTACTTCCTTCACACAGAACCTACTACGCCAAGTTATTCCTCTAGGATGTTGATGCTTGTTCGAAATACTATCATGACTGATATTATTATGTATAATGTTCAAGTGAACCCCGTCCATGGAGCTACTGTTGATGATGCATAGTAATAATGCTGAGCAGGTATGAGATCAACTACGTCTATTAATATAATCATCAAATTAGCCGCGGTATCAGTCAGTACTAAGCATTCTTCTGCCTGGATATGATACGATTATGATCACCTCATTATCAAGTGCGTGAATGCTATTACGAAGGTTATTAGTCACGACCAACACCACTGAAATCACTATGGACTCACTACTATTACTACTAACACAATACTCGAGTTGAGCAAGGTAGGTGGCGATACAGGGATACTATTATTATCATCTGTTATCATTGAGTGGATCAACAATGGCGATAACAACATCAATACATCATCATCATTCCTTACTTAAGAGCCTTACCACCTCTAAGGAGACCAGTTCTTCTGGCAGCAATAAGACCAACCTTCTGACCAGCAGGAGCACCACGAGGTACAGTAGTAGGATGACCAACATGCTGATGGTTTCCACCACCATGAGGATGTTCAACAGGGTTCATAGCAACACCTCTAACCTTAGGCCAGCAATTCCTCTTAACACGATACTTATGGAAGTTATTACCAGCCTTAAGAACAGGTTTATCAAGACGCCCACCACCAGCAATAATACCAATCATAGCACGACATTGACTACTAACAGTCTTACGGGCACCAGATGGTAGACGAATACGAGTCTTACTACCATCATCAGAATGTCCAACAACAATACCAGAAGCACCACCAGTAGTAGCACAAGTACCACGATCACCAATCTTCTCCTCAATGTTGGAAATAACTGTACCCTCAGCATCTTGCCAAGAGGTAATACATTACCAATAGATAGATTAGCATTCTTACCAAAGTATACGAACTGACCAGTATGCATACCCTCAGGAGCACAGTTAGGATCTTTTGT
>NW_003211340.1:0-1773 GCF_000006405.1 Perkinsus marinus ATCC 50983
TAAATCTAAATATTAAATATTAAATATTATGTATAAATCTAATAAGGATATCGTTATAGTAATAAATAACGTATAAATATCAATAGACATTAATCATATATTAATATAAATATAAAGATAAGAAATAATTATAAATAAAGGTAAATAGATATCTATAAATAAAGATAAATGATATAAAATAGTGTATAATAAATATGTTAAAAACTATAATATAGTATACCGTAAATCTAAATAATGGATACGTATAAGAGTATAATAACAAATAAATAATACAAATCAATGATAGAAACTTTCTTATATACCAATAAGACATAGTGTTCAATTATGATAAAGTATATATTATTTAATATTAATAAATAGTTAGTGTTTATAAAGACAAGAATATAATATAAATAGTATTATTATAATTTATACTAAAGACTAAGAATAAATATTGACCAAATTAAAGGTAAAATAATATATTCATAAAGTAAAAAATAATATACCAATATATAAATATTGACATTATATACCCTAAACATAATAATAAAGGATTTATCCTAACAATTAATAATAATGAATCCTTATATATATATCTATAATATGGAATATAAATATAATAATTATAAGTTAACAGTTAACCATATATTCTTTATAGTTTATATAGATATATATCTATTATTAGAAAATTGTATTAATGATTTATCCTAGTAACATATTATAGTATTATTAATTATATAATTATTAATGATAAATATATTAAATATTTAATATGATCATATAATATTATTAATTATAATATGAAGGTTACATTAATGTTTATATTAAATAAAGATATAAAAATATATAAATATATAAATATATCAATTTAATAAAAGGGTAAAACCTATATAAAATTAATACTTATAAATTATAAATTATACCTATTTAAGAGGGATATAATATAGTATTATTATTGTATAGGTATGGATTGAACAATAATCTAATTTAATTTATTTTATTGCATCCCTTGGGAAGTCAGTAGTATTATATAATAATATATTAATATGAAGATAAGCCAAGTAAACCAATTTACAAAATATGCTAATTGAAAGGATTTATTTAAATATTCATAAATAATAAATACTATCAAAGAATTATCGATATGAAATTCTATTTAATATTAATAATAAAAAATATAATAAATCGTATAATTGATATGATACACATGATTATGAACTTTGTGTGAGATCAACATTATATAACCGAAAATACTCATAGTAATAATACATTAAATACTAACAATATTAATGTTAATAGTATAAAATTAGTATTAAAAACTAATAAAGACTATACTATTGAGTTGCCTATAAAAATGGATAAAGATTTAATAGAACAATATGCTTATTATGAAAGTAAAAGGCTATGAATTTGATATAAATCTCCATATTAGGTAATAATACTGATATATATATGTCTAAACCTACTATTAAATACATATCTAAAAGTATAAGTATCAATAAAAAAGACAAACATTATATAAATAAATTAAATATTATTAATTGATATATAATGTATAGGTCATTGATTACATACTGAAAATAGATTAGATTATACTAAAATTTATAGTAAAGAACATAGATACATGGAAAATATAAATAAATCTAATGGTTATATATGAGTATATCCTCCATTTAGAGAACAATTATATGATCCAAACAGTGATTATTGAAATTATGTTAAAATTAGTAAATTACATTATAAATTTCATATCCCAAATAAAATATATATAAAAAGATACATTAAAATATTTAA
>NW_003209626.1:0-1021 GCF_000006405.1 Perkinsus marinus ATCC 50983
TGGCTCGTCCCGCCCTGCCGACTTCATCTGTGGACATCGGACAGCCATCCTCATACAGTTGAGGATTGCACGACAAGATGCAGACAATCAGAAACTACCAAATGACCCCCCGATGACTAACACTACTCAGAAGTGCCATTTGATTTCCGTGACTCAAAAAGTGAACTACTTAGTCTCATGATCTCTTATATAAACTTAATCCTCATCATAAGAACTTGAATCGTCGTAAAACGGGCCATTCGGCCATAGCGAGATCGATCTGATGAGCATGAGTACGCGTGCACAAGCACGCAGCATGCGTGCTTGTGTGACGCATGCGCAACGAAAGGGAGCCGCTCTATAATGCAGCTGGTAAACATGGCGTAGTCTGATGTAATCGAATAGCATTTACTCATAAACATATAATCATACAGTCATAAACAATGTAGCATGAGTCAATGCTAATAATATTCTATGATTTGCGTAGTGGAAATAGATTTCGACAAGAATCGATTCTGAACCCTACATTTCTTGTCTAGAGGGAATTGGCATCACGAATAATGCCACAAAAGAACGACTTAATCTGAGAGATACACTTGGATCTGACCATGTGATGCAGCAGGCTGCGGCTTGTGGATTATCTATCCTTATGGTAGAACACACTCGGGGTCTTGCCCCAATCCGGACTTATGGTGTTTCTCTTATCCGCTCCCGTACCATAGGCATACAATAAAGGTTCTTTGAAGTCTTGAATAGTAACCGGAGTATCCGCACATGCCTTGACCTGGAGCTCAAGGTCAGTCTTGTCATAACCGATAGCAATGTAGTACTTGGACTTAAGCCCAGTCGAAGTAGGTCTGGAGAATGTCATTCCCTTGACATCAAGGTGGCAACCGTCGACTGTAGCCTTGATATCGAAGGTCTGCTGCTGAGCATTGAAGATGAGGTTTCCAGGATACAATTGGGTCGCTGCTGGTGTACATCCCATTAGCAAAGAACAGCCTTCAACGGAGGGGTCTCGATGGCGACCACGAAACTTCCG
>NW_003208936.1:0-1272 GCF_000006405.1 Perkinsus marinus ATCC 50983
GCGAGACCAACGTGATCCTAAGCTATGGGAGCCCAATGATCGGCACCGAAGTCCATTTCGGATTGGACTGTGGAGCACAAAAGAAGATACTTGAAATATTATATTTCCCTTCCCAGTTTGGAGTAGAAAAGGATGGTACCGAATCGGAGTGGGAGCGAAGATTCGTCGAGGAGCACATTACGCCAGCTCAATGAGCCGAGTTCATTCATAGGGAGCTTTGTATGGGTCTGAGGAGCATACGGTGTATGCCATACGCACTGCTGCAGTGCGTATATATAGCAAAGGATATTCTTCTCTACACCGTGCGTAATGAATTATCATGTAAGTAGTAGCACTGATGGGTTCTGCATGAGAGCTATGAAGAGTGCTGGTCTAGTACGACTGGTTTATAGTATTAAGGGAGAGCTTTCGCACCTATCGGTCCGATAGTATCGGAGTAGATTGTTAAAGGTGCTTGACTTCAAGTTCGAAGGTCTCGTCAGCGCGGTCGATAAAGGGAGACACAAGACCGCTAAGTGTCCTGTGTGGGCGGACGCCTCGACGCGCGACCTCAGAGAAATGATTGTGGAGTCTACAATGTAGATTCATTGAGGACGAGGTTGCTTTTGTAGAAAACTAACCAAGAGTCTGGCCAGCCTAGAGAGAGCGAACATTCATACTGACTAATTTACGTACTCATGTGTTAACATGAGGCTACGGTGTTCTATATGGCCTATGACTATCAGTTTTAACCGGAGTCGCATTGGCTAAATGTAGAGATTCTAGCAGTGAAGACATCTGGGTCTTCTCGCTTTCGGTAGCCTTAATGTGAAATGCATTTCGTGAAAATAAGCCTAGCGGATCTCACTCAACTGCTATCAAGCGGACTGAGGGTGAACGATAGCATCAAAGGTTAGTTTATGTGAGTGGTGACTCCAATTTTGGAAGCGGACATGTGTCGCGTAATATGGAGTATCGATCTGATTATTCGTTCTAGGGATCACCATCGGGGACAGTGACTGCGCGCAGAACCCATTGGTGGGTCTACCAACGAGCAGTTGAGGAGGCGCAATATGCTATATTATGAGGCTTGTGAGACCTCGATAATTGGTCAGACTCAGCAGACATCCGGGCATTACTGAGGTTCGATGGTCCCGACTAAGATGATCTAAGTATTTTTTGTGATCCGACTTTTCAGTCTGATTCGAGGTGGTACCCCATTGGTGAAGGGCCTTCACTGAAGCTTCACCGTGGAGCAAAGCTAACAGGGACCGAGCATTAGTACGTCAGATG
>NW_003206219.1:0-1756 GCF_000006405.1 Perkinsus marinus ATCC 50983
CGCTCAACCATTCTCTGCGAGTGAAAATATAGCTGCCGCATAATCCGCGAGAACTCATTAAGGTGGTGATTAACTGAATTGATTCGGATGAGTCAGAGTTGTGCTAAGGTGATATCAGCGAGCGTGCCAGTCGGCACTGGCAGAGCCGCACTGCCAGGTCTTCACGTATGAACAGCTTCATAGAAAAATAACCTCTTTTCTCATGATAATCTGGGATTGTGGAGTCCGCGACCGGCATCTGACTCCGATCGAACTGGAGGATAATCCTATGTTGTGTGACTGAGCTTTAAGAAAGAGACGTTGTGATGAAATCTTTCTAATATACACAAAGTCGCATGATGCGACTCGCATCGCGCGATCACAAAAATTTCAGAATATCAAAATATTAAAGAATCTGTCGCACAAGGACCTCTGCTCTACACCACAGGCTATGCATCGGACAAGCCCTGATTATCAGGGCCTGATGGGGAAGAGCCGTAACACTATAAAGAAGACTGTGAAATTTACGTACTACCAGAATGTCAGTGATCTGCCCATTGAGATAACACCACACTCGATATAATTGCAGGACAATGCCTTACATGACCGGATTATACTTAACCGTCCAGGACTAACTTCATCATGAACTTAGCTGGGGGATTCCTTCAGGCTGAAGGCTTCAGCCCAGAGAGACATATTGTGTGTTACGGGGGATTGGTACAGCCACAATGATGCAGCAGCATCTTACAAGAAGCTTAGCAAGAACTCGCATTCGGGTCGAGAATCTGGACCCTGGCAAACTACGTTCACGCATCTTGCTGCCTTCCTCTGCTCTTCTCCCGGTGACTGTGAGTCTTTCTATCTGCGGTAGCTGTGCCCAATGTTATCATTATATGAAATGCTATTCCTCTGCACTGTTCTTATAATGACATTCCCAATGCGAATTTCCCATGCTAAATCTGGTGACCAGATTCTGGTCAGAGCCGTAGGGAGCTTAGGACACTTCGGATTACGCTGCAGTGTTCTTTCATCAGGTGATATCCATCTTTCGTCAATAGAATGATGTCGTCGGCAAATAGAAGGCATGAGACCCTCATGATGAGAGGTCGACGTGTTGAGCACTGCCACCGTTCTCGCATGATATTAACTGATCGTTTGCGCAATCGAATATCTAGGTCGGAATCAGAGTTTCTACAGAGTCTCTGATAGCAGAGCATGGTACTTTGTCATTGCTGCTTTTGAATCCAGAGAGTCAACGGAGAGCCTGCGCGATAGGATATCGCCGATAGCAAGCCTGTAGGGTATTGCTAACTTCTACCAGTTGCGCGCGCCCAAGATGCTGCCACGGTCGTGCTCTCGCTGTCCCTCTTAAGCTCAACTAAGCTCCATAGCTGATCGATTAGATCGCAGCCTCGTCAGAGTTCTCTTCTTTATCTATCTCTCTAATACACTCCACTCTTGAGTTGCATACTTCGCAACTCAACCGTCTAGTTTTTCAACAACGGTTGTTGAAAAAATGGTTACCATTTTTCCGACATCGGTTTGCTAGACATTCTCCCACTAGTAGTGGGCCACTGTAATTTCAACCCCCAATATCCTCACCATCCTCAGAGCTCCGAGCTAGGATCTCCGCGATCTCTAGACATCTCCGTGGGACTCTTCTCCGTTCCTGGACCGAACACAGGCTCCTCCTGTGCATGAAGACGATTTCCTCCACTTGCTCCTTATCATGGTCCACCCCCACTGATGGATCAATTTCTATCTTAACGCCGTCAAG
>NW_003207999.1:0-1253 GCF_000006405.1 Perkinsus marinus ATCC 50983
GCTTCCGCGTCACACAAATTTATCGTTTTCACAACACGATCTGACATCTCTTCAGTGAATCGATCAGTCAAGAATCCGAGTTGAGCCCATGATGTACACACCCTGGATATCAAAGCTCTAAGTACACAAGATACGGAATAGGTCCGTTCCTACTTTGCTAGTTCAGGAGCGGTCCAGCTATCCATATCCATCACTATCGTATGCTTCAGTCGCTGGAACAGGTATATGTGTTTCCGATGGATTTTTGCAAAGTTTTCCAGTATTTCGAGAATCGACGTTTTGTCTCGGACGTTAGCCATCGCGGGCACCGACTTATACTTCCGCCAAAATTTCTGAAAAAAAATGTCAAACAACATCAAACAACCACATGAATAAATACGATACACACATGGAAGACGACGATGTAGCAAATATAATGCAGAGTAAAACATGTGTTCAAACGAGTCCAAGATGTTGGACCTGGGATTCGAACCTACGACCAACTCCACCCTATAGTCACAAATGGTGAATTCTATGAGTAGCTTTCAGTGAGCTCTATCGTGATGATATACTCCTTCCCAATAATACAAGATTCCCTCACTACCATGTCGAGGGGATACTTATCCGCAGCCTTCCTGATAAGCTGTTGAATACTCGGGCTCACCCCTTCTAACATGTTCTGACTAACGCCCGATACAACACAGTTCGCGTCTCCTAAAAACAACACAGTTTAACCTGATTCCATCACACTTCATTCTCTGAAGTTCATTATGTCCATCAAACGGCATTCAAAGAGAACACAGACACGTCGAATCGCGGACTCATTCCACATTATCAGTAAGATTCGCAAAAGGAATGGTATTACTTTTGTCATCTCGCCAAGCTGCCGAGTACTGCTGTTTGAGGGCGTAGTCACTGAAAACGAGACATCTAGGTCTGTCAAGCCTGCAACCCCTTAGAGCGGATCACAACGAGTTAAGGATTACCTGTTGGATGTGGTAGGGAGGGTAGGGAATGTATTGTCCTCACGATGCAGTCCTGGTGGTGATCCCGTACCTACTACTGTCTATCGCTCAAAGTTGACTCCGATATGGATCATTATGAAACTATATGGAAAGTGAAAGCGGATGGATCATGCTGATAGAGATTCGCGAGATGAACAAGGCCACACATTACATGATATTCTCGGGCGTGGTCAGAATCCGAAGCATCGCTTTAACAATCGATATACTACTAAGGTACCGAATCACAGTACGAAAGATATCACGCGAGTT
>NW_003207521.1:0-796 GCF_000006405.1 Perkinsus marinus ATCC 50983
GCCTTCTCGACGACTCGGTGTAGGAGAGGGTATCTTGCGGCTCATATGGGAGATGCTGAATGCCCATCTTGTGATGGTTATTGTGATATCTGCAACACCGAGAGCTCCGCTCCGCCTAGAAAAAGCCTCAAGCACGGTCCGAGCGAAGACAAGATCGTTAGAGAGGTTTTTTATCAGCTCGATGAGGCAGCTGCGAGAGGGGAAAAGTTGACGTTGTTGAAACTGAGCGAAAAATGCCGGAAAAATCTCCACTGCGAAATTGAAGGAGTGGCAGTTGCTACCATCAGCCTTCTCAAGTCGAGTCATTTGAGGGAGACTTTCGATGCTACTGCATACTCTGTGAATTCCTATATCGAAAAACGAAGAACGTCCTCACCGCGGTCCATTTGGGAGTTCACTCATCGTGAAATCGAGAGTAGCGTGTCCCGAGTTTTCGATAGTCGGGCGCCGCAAGTGGAACTAAATGTGAACGAAGAAAAGCTGCGGATTGTTGAGAGGAAGCTGAACCATGGACGGCTTGAGATCGCTGCGACTGTTGATAAAGATATGCCTCCGCAGAAGATTCTTTCTGACCAGGAAATTCAGGAGCTGCGGAAATACGATGGAGAAGGGGATCCTCTGGAAGCAGTTCGGAAAGCAATTCGTGTCCCAAGGCGGTTCGATCTCTACGGCAAAAGAGTGGCTTCTTATTTGGTGTGTGAGTAGAGGAAAGTGCGTTTCCTTTTAACTGATCTGTCATGTGCTTCTGGGCGGGTCGTGACGTATTATAATTCTCCTCTTTAGGAGACAGACAGTT
>NW_003205315.1:0-1743 GCF_000006405.1 Perkinsus marinus ATCC 50983
CTAAGCTGGTCTATGCTTCTCTCAGAACTTGGTACCGGCTAGAGCCTTACAATCTCTCATCTATGACCACTATGAAAAGGGTACTAGAGTCTATCAGGATACCAACGGTGACCTTGTGACCATGCCTGCTAGTACTGATGGCACTGATCAGTCTAAAATCACCCTACGCCGAGCCAAACAGCTAGTTGCTGGTAAGTTATCATCTAGCTCTAATGACCTCATTAGGGAAGATTGTCCACCACTTCCGCATAGTGAAGAACTCCCACTGTCTCCGAGGTCTAATGGTTCGGCCGGTTCTATCGATTGTCAGGATTCAACAGCAGTCGAAGCCTCTAGTTCGGTGCAGCCGCCAGAAGTTCTAGATAGTGGAGGGACCAGTTCAACACCTTCCAGAGCCGTAAGTTCTACTCCTGATGTTACATCATCCACACCAGGGGGGCGTATAAATCCTACTCTGAGATTCGGTGTCTCTGTTCGTAGTGATGTTCATCTACGACAAGGTTGGTTGGTGATCTCTACGGCTCCTACCTATCAAGGGCTTGCTTCTGTTGTTGAAGACGCTAACGACTCTGACACGGTTGTCATACGTCCTCTCCGTCTTCAACCTGGTGGTGTTGGTGAGTTGTCTACCATGGACGACGATGTCATTCACGAGGTTCAGAGGAACGAACTAATCTTCGTGACTTCCTCCTCAAGACCCCTTACACGATCATTACTTGAGAAGGTCACCAATCTGCTCACCCATATAGGGTCTAATTAATAGAGTCTATCCATGTCTACATGCTTATCGGTTTCACTCAGTTATAGTAACCATCTCGTCTATATATAAATCCGTTTTGTATGCGGTAGAGCATGTATTCACGACTCTATTTTCTAATTAAGATATGTACTATCACATTCATATTGTGATTTGAGCATTGTCTATTTCATCTAAGCGCGAGTCATGCGCTCTTTATGACACAATACCCGTCCATGGTATGCTTGTACATTTCGCTCGCCATTACGATCTATTTTTAGCTATTTGTCCACCACTCCGTTCATTGGATAAATATGCTGTGATCCAAGATCCACTGTGTCTAAGTCTCTTTTAGTCTCTATAGTTCTAGGCGTCAACTCTATCATGTCTACCCTACAGAAGGATCTCTATTATCCCCTAAGGGATGCTGAGGATAAGGTTCTAACTGAAACTAGAGTTAAGGTCTGGGATAAGAATCCCAAAACTCTAGCTTTCAATGTCGATTCCTTACCCGACCTGAAGGTCTACAAGGCTGATGACAGTTTTCTAAGCGTAGGAAGTCTACTCTTCAGACGTCTATGTGCAGTTCAAGGAGGTCCTGGGTTGAGAGAACTATCGCTACATCATCTACCTTACCTACCTGTAATTTCACCTAAGATCTATAACGACTATGAGACGGCTCTATTTGAAGTTGAACTTATGGACAGTCTATCGGTCAATAAGGTTCTATGGTTATCTATCCCCTATCATCTAAGACAGTTCATCGGCAGTGGTTATCTAGATCCAACTCAAGTAGATCTATCTAAATATACTGATCTAGCCAACTACACTGACGTTGTCTACGAGCAGGAGGCTGACAATTCTATATCTACGATTGCCGAGTTTCTGCGCTTAACCGCTGTGGTTGGTCTACTCGGGTTCGTCTATCGTGACTTAGAATCTATTATGTCGGAGCCTCTACTCAAGAGGCATCCTATGTCTACAGCCACCATACGAGTTAGGCCTCT
>NW_003207729.1:0-2807 GCF_000006405.1 Perkinsus marinus ATCC 50983
ACTCGCTTCGGTCGCTGCCAGAAGGACCTTCACATGGCTCCTCCTCCTCAGCGCCCTCGGCATGATCCTCATGATAACCAAGCCCACAAGTATTCCAGCAACGACCACGCAGAACAACTGAATATCACAGCTGCAACACCTCATTGCATGAGGGGAGCCATTATAGTAAGGATACTTCAATTCAAATGGTCGAAGCCAACTCGATGAGACCTCACAGAAGGACTGGCTTTAGATGACTCACCATAACATAGGGTGCAGCCTTGTCAATATCGTAGAGTATCCCGGACAGGAACACCAGTAAGACTGTCATAGAGTTCATACTCAATGCCAACATGCCCAAGACTGAGTTCTTCTTCGTCGGGTCACATAGCCTGGAGAAAGCCTGAATCAAACGAGAAGACACTTCGAGACGGACATGAGCTTTGAGATTTCCAAGCGCCTCCAAGTGCTCTGGATATTCTCTTTCGCACGAGAACAAGATGTCTAGGAGGTCTAGAATGCTCTCCCACGAAATTCCACTCCAGGAACAGTATCACCAAGCAAATTAGACATAGACTAGATATGATAGTATCAGTTCAAAATGCTATGGATTTGCGTACCGATAAGCCCATCGTGATGCCCAGAGGGACGCCCAATGATAACAGAGAGCCGACTGCAATCGTCGCCCATAGATTCGTGACGAAGCAGAGAATGATGATTGAAGGGGCTAATGCAAAACCAAAGACGACAACTGCGCCTTCGGAAAACTTGAGTCGATGGGAGAGGAAAGGCAACACCAGCAACTGCCCCGCTGAAAAGATTACCGTTTAACGAGTGACGAAAGACTGGTAGTCCTACTTATGATCATCAGACCACACCATCCGCTGATGGACCCTAGCACAAGGCTGGAAAGTCCGAGTTCCTTCTGGATGGTCACGAGGAGTACAGACCACTGTTGAGTTCCTCCGATGGACACAGCACAGACCAAGAACCAGAGAACGATAGCTTTCCTGAAAGTAGAGACTTCTGCAGTCGAGAAACATTGAGTATAAAGGGGACATCCTAGTTGAGTTGCCTCACCATTCAACAAGAGGTGCAACGGTTTTGAATGGTTCGGATGACGGTTTGTTAGCTGTCTGACTTGTTGTGATGCAAAGATGTAGTCTGACGTCTCTCGGGGATTTCCTCATGAAGAGTAGCACCAGAACGAAGCTTGCGAAATCAATTGCAAGACCAGCATAAGCCGGGTTCAACGGCGCTGACTGGTCAACCTGAGAATACACTTAGTCATTGCCCAATACCCAGAAACTACACCCTTTGACGGTCACTGAGAGCCACACATGCAGTATACTCACCTGAACCACTATTCCACCAAGGACTGGGCCAGCGAATGCGGAGACACTAGAGACGATTGGGACGAAGGACATCCAGAAAATAAGCATATGTCGGTCAGACATCCAATCCGTTATGTACCTTGAGTGACGAAATCCTCGGGGAATACTCGGGTGACGAGTGGGAGACAGTAGTCGAAACACATAAAAGGTACTGATGTAGAGCGAAGATCGAAGAAACAATTGCTGATTCTGGGATGCTCAAGGCGAGGAGTGAGTGATTCGCTACTGCTCACGAACTCTTACAAAACTATAACGGCTCTGGTCCCGCCGACGAAGCCGGTGAAGAAGCGGAAGCCAACGAGAGACCAGAAACTCCAAGACAGTGCCTGAAGCAAGCAATAGCCCGTCGTCAACTCGATGATGTGGGTCAATGAAGACTCCTTATGAAGGAGGTCACCTGCATGAGGAAGCCAACAGCTGTGAGCAGCTGGCAAAAAAGGAGTGCATTCCAACGACCAGTGTGATCAGATATAGGCCCCATGATGACTGAGGCGAAGCATCTTCCCACTATGAACGATACGCTCAAGATCGAGACGGCGAGGCCAAAGCCCATACCTGACAAGCCGCAACAGATTGACAGTTGTTGAATTCCTACTAGACTTACCTGGTACACCATTCTCTCTGATGAAGAGTTCATAACCTGGGGCCAACAGATTGTCCCCGAGGAAATCACCAAAAAGGCACACCATGGCGATGACAAAATCCAGCTTCAGTCGAGGAGGAGTGGCACGGAGAAGTTGCATATTCGATACTTGAGATTGTTGGACCATTAGTTAAACAAATCCACTGAGCAATAAATCGAGATTAGAAGAGAGAAATCCAGAACAGCTCAACTTCGATCTACTACAACTTGTTGAGTTAGGTAATCACCAAACTGAAGTCAGAGGCACCTTTCTAGAGCTCTACGGAGGCTCCGTGCATCGACATGTATCCGGGTGGGGCACCTATGCCATCCCAAGATACGGATCGAGCCAACCAATTCCTCCCGGTGGGGCACCTATGCCACCTCAAGATACGGATCGAGCCAATTAATTCCTCCCGGTGGGGCAGCTATGCCACCTCAAGATACGCTTCGAGCCAATCAATTCCTCCCGATGGGGCAGCTATGCCACCTCAAGATACGCTTCGAGCCAATCAATTCCTCCCGATGGGGCAGCTATGCCACCTCAAGATACGCTTCGAGCCAATCAATTCCTCCCGATGGGGCAGCTATGCCACCTCAAGATACGCTTCGAGCCAATCAATTCCTCCCGATGGGGCAGCTATGCCACCTCAAGATACGCTTCGAGCCAATCAATTCCTCCCGATGGGGCAGCTATGCCACCTCAAGATACGCTTCGAGCCAATCAATTCCTCCCGATGGGGCAGCTATGCCACCTCAAGATACGCTTCGAGCCAATCAATTCCTCCCGATGGGGCAGCTATGCCACCTCA
>NW_003199497.1:0-1338 GCF_000006405.1 Perkinsus marinus ATCC 50983
GTTATAGTAATATTATCATCAAAAACAACACTTCTACCGGTCCTTCGCATGCCAATGTCCCCAATACTATTTCCTCCTACCCACACATCCCTTTCAAACGCGCCACTACTACGACGTTTCGGCACTTCATTCAAGTTCAATAACGACAACATAGATGATAAATGTGCTGCTATTGAATGCCTTATTGAGGCCTTATGAACTCCAGTTTCGAACAATAACTTTCTACACAGAAGACCACTGACAGCAGGAGCATCTCCAGCAGGGCCCAACCCAGAACATCTAGGACCATCCTCTGAAGAATCACACCCCGTGTCACCATGTGGTGTCACCAACGCTGCTAATGGTAACAGTATTCTAGACCGGAGAGCTGCAACAACATCATCTACGGGCAATGGTCGAACACACACTCCCGCAAGTACTGCTGAGGGTAACCATACAACTACCAACAACATAAAACAGCAAACTACTCATACCACACCATCACCAATGACAACTCGAGACCATCATCATCGTGTCCATAAGTGTTGAATACTTTCCTAGTATCGTGCCCTCTTATACGGCCTTTCCTCGCCTCCTTGCTGGCCCCCGCCTTCCGACTGGTACTGCCTTCCCCCTTGCTGATACTGTGAATAGGTGCCTAAACCAACAACAACAACAACAAGAACAGCAACTCGTGACCTCCTCTTCAAGTGTTCGCCAATTTTTAAACGGATATTTCCTCACTCCCCTCAGTTCAGCTCAGAAGTTTCTTTATCAATTCTCAAGAATTTTCCCAGATTTTCCCAGATTTTCCCAGATTTAGGTGTAGTTGATGACCATGTGCATATCTCCCATATACTGCGCCCAATACTACCCTTTCCTCCACTCCCATACGACCCAAATGATGCACGACGGAATCCTCCTCCTCCGCCACCCTTACGCTGGCCATAGTAGAAATCGTTAGACCTATGTGGGATAATAAATACCAGTATGAGTATACGAGTAAAGTAAACACTCCGTTCCTTTTTAGAGGAAAGTCGCAGTAGACTTCGCACTCACCAAGTGCGGAAGTGATGAAAGCCGTGAAGCTTCTTCTTATGAAGACTGAGCTACGTTCGTACGCAAACTCAATGAGCGGAGCGAAGCGATTTTCTTTCCATACTCACACACTTTTTACCCTATATAAGACTAGATCCCTCGCCCGGCCCACAGCCTATCAACCATGGCATCGACAATTCCATTCAGTCGAGCTACGAGAATCCATTCCGAAAATTCATCATCATTCACTCACGGCCAACGAACGCCCTTACGCGACGATGAGGCGCTCTATAAAGGCAGGACTTTACAAAAATATCAGCA
>NW_003199421.1:0-1657 GCF_000006405.1 Perkinsus marinus ATCC 50983
TTTCCTAAGGATTTGTCTTCCTAATGATAGGCTTTAGATTCAATGTCTGTGTTCACCCCACAGAGCATCGACTCGGCGCTTACCCGTGATTTGGATGCACTGTTCGCTCCGCCGACTTTTCCCGTTGAGAGCGAGAGAATAGAATACGATACGAGCTCTCTCGGTCGCTCACATGGGAGACCAAGCCGAAGACCACAAGTGAGTTTAGAGGCAGTCCAGAAACCAGTGCGCCTGGGCAATAGCGGTCGTCGTATGGTTCGATCGGCTATAGCAAAGGCTCTGGTCGCGAAGCCAGAGTTGAGGGACAAGTGTCGGAAAGTAGCCACGGTAAGCTGCTATTATCTTCGCTGATTCACTAGGGTTGCTGATGCGAGTTCAGGTTAAAAGTGCAACGGTCAAACAGCTGCTGAAAATTTGTGAAATTGCTGGTGTTAGGGATGTGGCTGAAGAGGCTCTCATAACAATGGACCCAACTATCGATGTAGCAGATCCGCAGTTGTGGGAGTCCTCCACTGAAGAAGAACTCGATAATAAGAAAACTCTCCCAGAGCGGGAGCCATCGTTAACGGTGAGAGTCAATTCTCATAGGATAATCGATTTGATGGTCCCCTTTCAGACTCCTCGGAACGGATTTTCCGATTCGTGGTTCGTGAGGAGTAGTTCTGGTGAAGGCTTGAGGAATCAAAGAACTAAAAGCATGCCAACGACGCGATCCTTGCCAGCGGCGATGTCCTCGGGAAACTCCACTTCTGCTGAGAGAACTTCATCAGTGACGGAGTTGAGTATATTCGACAATCCTGTCCTGCACTTCAAGCTGAAACCATTATTGGTCTCTTCAGTGGAGAGCTCCAGTAGCAGTTCTACGAAAGCCACATCTCCCTCTACCTCCTCGGGTTGGTTCTCTTCACCAGTGGCTCGTGACGTGTCGGAGCCGGAAGGATTCTATGGTCTCCAATTTGGTGACGATTCTGCACCAACTGCGTCTTCAGTCAGTGCTAGTTTAGTGCTCCATAACTATTAGAGCACAACATTGTCCATCTTTGTTGGTCGTTTGGAGAGAATGCGAAAAGATGGGAGTATATTTTTGGCTACCTTGTCAAACAGGGTATATTACGCATTTATTTCTTTCACTACACAAAAACATAAAAAATATGGCTGAAGACTTGAGTAGCGCAATGTCGACTACTCCTTTTTTTCAAGCCTTCGAGTGGAAATGTTCGTCCATCCGTCATCTACCCTAATCCTTGGACTCCCGGTCAACGGCGTAACGGGACATGGGCCAGCAAGTATTTCTGCCCTATTATCTAGTTTTGCCTTATTTTCTGGCTCATCGATGGAGTTCGTAGACTTGCTTATCAGATCATAAACTACGAACTACTGTGTATCATTGTTACCTTCACTCTTCACAGTTCTCGGCTTCACCAAAGAGAGTGAACAACGAGCCCGGAAATAGGGATTTTTGCTGTCCGTTTTAACAGCGATGGCAGTGTCTCGTTCATTGGTACTTATCGTCTTTTTTTGGTATCATCACCGTGGTGGTGTCACTAAGATCGTTACAGTTCCATGGCATCCTTTTCTCTATTTGGACCATATTAAGTGATTCTCAGAGATTATGCTTCGAGTTGGCGGGGCAGCGGCTGATGTGGCTTCAGTTTGA
>NW_003208179.1:0-1348 GCF_000006405.1 Perkinsus marinus ATCC 50983
AGGGGAACAAATATGGGTTCAGCTATGTACCTCTGCCAACACGACTATCAGCTTTGGATCCTAGATTTAGTGCGTCGTTCCTCTTGGAACAGCTCAAGCGCATCGCCCGCATTTTCCATCCTACCGGGTATACCCATGCTTCTCGGGGAATAACCGATAGTTCTCCCGAATTGATTGCGGGTATGCAAGAATTTCTGGGATCTCATCTGCACACGCTTCGTTGTTCTCATCATGCGGTAGAGAATGGGAAATAACCCTCGTGTAAAATTACCGGATCCAGGCCCGGGTATCGTAAATCGGTTGATCGTTTCAGTGACTTATTCTACCAGTGTGCTGGTCTACACGTATATAAAGCACTCGTGACCCTTTGTTTGAAGCGCATCAAAAATAGTCACGGGGATAATGTATGCAATACGCTCACCTTATCGTGGGTAATAAATTATACCACTTTTGGCTTGTTTCATCACCGTTGCCCGCTGGAGACTGCTATGTTGGTTGCAGATGGTACCTCAAGTCATGCTTCTCTCAAAGGCTGTGAACCAAACTTCAGCAACGTGAATGAGAGCTACTATTCCCGTTTGGCAAAATTCACGACGCAGTCAGATCCTTCCCGTACTAGTAACATAGGCGGCGACGACGGGCTGATAGGGAGGATAGGCAGCTCGAAGAGAACTGAGCCTATGACACTTGAACAAGCCCCACGTAGGATGCAAGTCGCTATAAATCCATCATAATTGGCCCTTGAGGAATTTGTATGTCACATTCTACAGCTGCATATTGTAGTTAGCAGCCCAGGAGACACTTTGGAGTGTTCTTGTGCGTCCTTTGCTTCCTACAATCAGTGCTCACATCTTCTAATCGCCAACGCATATGGCGCTGGACCTGTCGTCGCGGCCTCGAACCCTGGGTTGCTTGCTGCTCCTCTCAGTGCGTCCTCGCCATCTCCACCTGACGCTGCATCTTGCTTCACACTTCACATGCACGGTCTCAAAAACGAGAGTCTTGTGGGCACTACTGAGTCCAGCCGGTCACAAGCACCTGCGCAGCATGACTATCGCGCTGCCAGTTCGAGTATTCATTGAAAGCCGTTTAAGCAGGACTCGCACGGTTCTCAACAGTCCGACGACTAAGAATGCCAACCCGCTCAGGCGAAGGGACACAGATATCGAAGCGACTACCGCCCTGTAGAAAGAAACACGCCTTATACCAAAGCTACCACGCGAGGTGAGCTTGGACTGTGTGTCGGCGACCCTTTTCCCATCCACTCTACCTTAATTCGCTAGGGTGCTGAGGTATGAGATGAATGTGATCACAATTGTAAAGCACATTTACAGTGTAAAGCCCTGAA
>NW_003207653.1:0-935 GCF_000006405.1 Perkinsus marinus ATCC 50983
CGAGACTACTCTGTCGTAAGGTGGCTCAATAGCACACGTTCGATCAGACTACAACGAGTCGGACTCGTTGTGATCATCTTGGTATTTTCGCTGCGGCGATGTTCGTCGATTATTCAAGATACAGTGGACTACACAGTGACCCTGAATTTGGATACTTTCCCAGACTTCCAACACAATTCCCTTGCATATAGTTAACCGGGAATGTAACCCGATTATCTGTATCGAGAAATGCCGTTCTATAAACGGTGAAAAAATTGAAGCTCTAACAAGTAAGAGATTCACCTTCGCAGTCCTCGTCCGTAGGAGTGAAACAGAGCGTACCATCTGCCTTTTTAATGATACCGAAACAGACCGGAGGCTTTTGCCAGAACTTGCAATACGAAGACCACTTCGAATCGCGACACTGAGGCATATCATTGCAGATGTCCTGGCAGGTAGCCTTGGGCTTCGAACAAGAAACTGGGTGAAGAGTGGAGTCATCGCAGGCATCCTGTTCAGTAGGCTGGAAGCAGTAGCTGTTTCCCTTGTGGTAGAGGCCAAAGCAAACACCATTATCCTTGCAATACGAACCATACTTTGATTCAGCACAGGCGGTATGACCATCACAAATGTCTTGACAGTACTCACTAGCAGCCACGAAGAGAGCGGTAACGGCGATGATAGATTTCATGAGGACCAGAGAAAAAATCAGCTATGTTCACGATACCATACTACTGTATAGAGCAAGCGAGTCTGAGAGATGCTCCTGCCATATGATCTTCTCACTAACAATCTACCTGCACGTGGCTAATGCCGTTCCCAAGTACTCGGAAGGCATGGCTGACCAATACAAGCTTATGCCGCTGTCACGTCACGTCAGGACAGTCCTGGTCTAATGGCCCGTGGCGCGGCGAGGAGACCGGTGTCACGCTCGTCGATCGGGGACTCGAGAGCAG
>NW_003213406.1:0-963 GCF_000006405.1 Perkinsus marinus ATCC 50983
TCACATTTAGTCAAGTATCTTACCAAATTTATCATGATTGGTTTCAAAGTGTTCACTGTGACCCACTTGTAAGTCGTGAACGACTGAACCATCGCGCCTCTCGTTAACCTCGCTCAATGAATCAGGCTATCAAGTGGTGTTGTTAGATACTCAAATTGAAACCGTATATGGACCCTAAGAAATTCATGAAGCGGCTCGATAGCAAGAAGTTGCCCACCCACTTCCACATTGGCGTTGAAGTCGGCGGCGGCAAGGTCAGGGCGGGAGGTGGAGAAGAGAGCCAAGCAGCTGGGACATATAACAAGAGGTCTCGAGGTGAGTCTAGTAGTCAATCGCTGTTGCGTTACAACTGAGGTAATTCAGGTTCCGGCGTTTCGCTTCTGTCGGATGCTCTTAAGGACTCGACGGTCCAGGCGTGGACTCAGCGCCGACTCAGCGAGGCCCAAACGTTGGCCAAGTTGCGGGCACCGTACAAGGTTAAGCGAAAGAGCAAGGCGGCTAAGAACAGCTGGAAAAAGAGAAAATAATGTCTCGTTGTCTTTATCCTCGTACCTTCTACTGCCACGTTTCACTGTCCATTCCGGAACCCTTGTGTTCGTCATGCGCTGGTAGCGCGGCACTACATTCCCATGATGCAGTTGGGAGCATGGGAATGAATGGATGTGCTTCAACTCACGTTCATGTAGGAAGCCATTCTCCATGTCGTATTGCTAAACGAGTGCGGTCGAGATGAGTGTATGATAGATCTCGCTCGCCCAAAAATAGATCAAGCTGGGCAGTGGTCGTAACTTTCGAGTCGGAAGTGTGGCGGCTGATTCGTCCAGGTCGAATACACGCAGCTTACACTATGGGTTTTGTTCATGGTCAGATGGTGATTTCTCGTGAAGTGTCTGTCGTTTGCAGCTGATTCAGCGGAAGCTTTCTAATGAGATTCACTATTTGTCACTGCCTTCTCGGGGCTGT
>NW_003214685.1:0-1530 GCF_000006405.1 Perkinsus marinus ATCC 50983
CCCTTTTGATATTCCTCGTCTGAGCTATTTGTTCCCCATGACTGATCTCGTACCTAAACCAGAGAGCAATAACTGCAGCCCTCAAGAACCATTTCTATCGAGATACTATATAATGAGTGCCGATTTGATATGAAGATGTGAAGAATGTTTATTTTCTATTCTAAGATTAATGATAGTGAACAACTTGTCGCTATCACAGTCTCAAACGACTACTCTTATCACATCACATGTTCATAGTGATGTTCACATTAGAGATCGATCCTTATTGATCTCGGAAAAGATCACACACTTCTTTGCATATCAAATTGACCCGCACCATGCTTCACACGATTCGATTTGAAGAGCGTTCCAAACTCCAAATGCGCCCAATGAATCTCACCGCTCGAGCTCCTGTTGGGCCAATCGTTGCTTAGATGCATCGGAATCATCCAGCAAACGCTGAACCATGTCCTCCCGATCAGCCAAGAACATATCATACCTGAACATAAGTCCGTGATAAGCCACAAGACGCCACCAAGGGCTACTCTGGAGTGCCGCTACAGTCGAACTTCGACTTGTTCATAACTTCGTACACTTTCCGTCGGGTCTGCGTCACTCGTTCGGCAACCAAATCTACTGAGCTCGAGAACCTAACACAACATCACCACTTGCACTCCCTTGCAAAGCAGTGTTGAGCGAATATATATAACATATTCGATATTTCACGAAAACATGCTAAGTAAGATGTGAAAATGTGCTAAGCTAAGGAAACCAATCATATAATACATTTTAGCACTCCTCAGCTAAGCTCAAGAATTTCGTATGAGAGTTTATATACGAGTTGTGGTAGTAGTGTACAAAAAACCAACAAGAATTCCCCCCCCCCAAAAAAAAATTCTTCAGGATTTCCATAAGATCATCGACACATGTAGCGAAAGCTCTTGATTTGCCCTACTCACTTCATCTGTCCTCGTTCGATAAGCCTGCCGCAGATACCGGTTCCTCCCACAGAGGCCCGACAGGTGATACGTGAGGAGAGGCAGAAAACTCGATGGAGACAGCTTTCACAATATCTAAAGCATATGCATGATTAACGGTCAGAATATTCACCTAAACCAATTTGAGCGAGTTTGGAAAATTCCTTGACAGATACAGATAACGCTATAGCAGCCACATATCTCAAATCATGATAAGTAATTCCCATTCTCGGGAAAGAATAAAAGCCAATTTTCCAGCTCACAAGTGGTCACTAAAGAGAGCTCAACAGGCCGTGTGGGAAAACATGCACATCGTCAACTGTGTGTTGGTGACAATATCAAAATTATGCAATTTCTTGTTGGGTTCTGTACACTTCTACTCCAAGTCGTGTGAGAACTTCTATAACTAATGAGAAAACTACTCAGCTCAGCTGAAGAAGACGAACATGTATTCCTACTCCAACACTGCCAAGCAGGTTGCCCACTTACGCATGCCCACAAGGAGCTGTATAAAAGCCCGTACCACCGCTACGGTCGCTAACAGCAGTACAATTACAACATACAGAAGCGTGCA
>NW_003214685.1:1630-3822 GCF_000006405.1 Perkinsus marinus ATCC 50983
ATAGAATTTCACATACGAAATGTACAGAAACCAACAAGAATTCCCGATAATTTTCATATTTAGTGCATATTTTTCAACACTAGCTCACACCGTAACCGATAAACTGATCGAATTGAATCGACAGGAGCTCACCTTCAAAAGCAAACTGCCTCTGGCACACCCATCTCGCCAGACGCTCAAGATCCAATGCCTCCTCTGCCTTACCCAGCATAGTAGCCGCGGCCAGACCACAGAAACCATATCTGACCATGCAGAACGTCGATGTGAATTGGAGTTTCACCCGTCTTACGTGAAGTGGCATAATATTATAAAGGCGATATCATCTAGATTACGATATAGGACATATTATAAATATTAGCGTTTTTGTTATATGTAAATTATAAGACGTGTATGATTCCGCGACCGATAACGTAACTGCATCTCGAAATATGTTTTTCACTAGTGTTTTCCATATCACGGGTGAAAGTAAATAATGATAACAATGTTCAACTATGAAAAAAATTCATATTCCCATATTATGAATATTTCTAAGGTTTAACAGAAATTTCATTGAATGCCGACTACATGCCAATTTTCAATATTCATTCAAAGTAGCGACTTCTTTCACATGAACAAATCGCAGAAAACGTCAGGAAAAATTTTGCCGTCATATTTCCGCGAAATATGCGGAAAAAAAACTAATCTGTTCGATCTCAATAATTCCCCATATCTCACTTTCACAACCCTTACCCTCCATGAGCTTCCAGTCCAGGCTCGCCCGCCAGGCCTCCTTCCCAGGTCTGGCACCTTTTGATATACCCTACCACACCTTGAGAAAATTCCAATACTGTTCGCCTTCCTCAGTTGAACTCGGCAATTTCCTCACTGTGTTCACATTCAAATTCGAAAAGAAATGTAAAGAAAACACTAAGAATTTTCAAAAATTTTCTCAGAATTTTCATATTGTCACCAACACATGTACACAGCGTGTCAATTTAATATGCAAATGTGTATTTTTTCCGAGGTTATTGAGAATCATTGTGAAACTATATCGCATATACAATGTAACAATGGCTATGAACATGTCTTGTGATGAGAGTACCCGTTTGGAACTGTGATGATAGCGACCACTCCGCAGTAGCACACATTTGCATATAAAATTGGCACGCACTGTAGTTGACCATGCGCATATTTTCCCATACTATTTGATCCAACAGCAACGTACCTTCCTCCAGCTCGGGCGTGAGCAACTTCATCATCCTCGCGACTGCTATCGCACAATAGCATCCCCTCATGTCAGTCTCGCCGTTTTCATGCACTCTGAAGCCTCCCGTTGATCGATCCTTCATAGATATCAAAAATCTATACCTAACGTTTACCGCATTCGCCCGAAATTCACAAAATTCCGTAAAATTCCGTAAAATTCGTGAAATTTCTTCAACACAAATTTCATGATTACACGACCAAAGAAGTCCCTCACAATGCCGATCGGTCCTCCATAGATATCAAAAATCTATATCTAACCTTAGCCGCGTTCGCCAAATATTTCCGAAAATTCCTGAAAATTTCGTAAAATTCGTCAAATTTTTGCTCACAAATTGTACCCCCTTACAATGCCGGCCTGTTGACGACTCTATAAGCCTCTTCAGTGCCCACTATGACCAGACTAGCAACCGCTGCATACGTGCATGCGAGATGGGAAAGCTGACCAGGTCCACCAGCAAACCCACCCGTGGGGGTGTGGCAAGCCGACAGGAAAGAACATACACTGAAAGAAAAAGTACTTCAGTGAATCCAAATAACGATAACAATATCAGAATAACCGTTTCACTTTAGTGTATGATAAGCCTTCCTATATCTGAGCTTTGTTGGTGTTTCAGCTTGAAGCACTAATAAGTTAGATTTCAATTTTGTTCAGAGAAAAAATACACTCATTGGAAACTAACGCTCAAATATTAACAAAGGATTGAATATGAATTGATAAATGTTTTATTTCTTTCGAAATAAACGAAGTGTCCAACTTAAGAAGAATAAAAAAAATAAAAAAAATAAAAAAATTAAAAAAAATAAAAAAAAGCAGATCAAAAATCCAAATTCAATTAAAAGTTGATAACTAAAAAATCCACTGATGAAATAAACGACACTTTTCCCAAGAAAAATTACTCTCCTTAGCTTTTATAAAAATGAAGTTTTTTCAAAAAACGATCCTTCGT
>NW_003214685.1:3922-8591 GCF_000006405.1 Perkinsus marinus ATCC 50983
ACCCACACCCTCACGATAATCAGACAGTACGTTTATCCGCTACACCATTTTTCCCCAACTACCAATCGTCCAAGGATGGCTTGAAGCCTTTATGTTTCTTATCCTCATGAATCGACCTGATACCCTCAGCGAAGCCTCGGTCCATCACTCCTATGCTGCACTCCAGATTCCTCCGTGTGGAATAACGATCGAAATTATTGGACCCCAGAAAGGAATACACTCCATCGAACGAAGAGTACTTCGCATGCATATGCTGCGTGGCGTACCTGCACGCAGACGCAACTGCAACTCCATTGGAAAACTGAAACCTCACTGAAAGGCCTCTAACCCTCAGAGTTGTACATTTCTAAATAAGCGATAGCTATCACAGCAGCTACATATCACTAATCGCGCGCGCCCCGACAGAGATGTACAGCTCTGTAGTATACAATGGGACACCATGACTACGGATGGATGTGGCAATGAGCACAGGCTTGCTACAATTTACTACCTTTCTAAAGCGTAACGAATAAAAATCCCCAAAATCGATTTCCGAGTTCCTTAATTACTCTACTAATACTCCACTAAACATTTCTGAATAATTGTCTTGCGAAAACAATTCGACTTTAGTCAATGTCATTAAAATTTCAAATCTTCCACTCAAAAGTAAAACGACTAAGTTTGAGAAAAAATTCGAAACTTTAAATATTCATACTTTACAGCCCTCCACATTCGACTGGTTCCCATCCACATACAGCGACCCCCCCACCTACATTGAAACTTCACACTCCGGTAGCCCCACGAACTGGCGCACAGCGTGGGTCTGAGCCATGAGGTCCCCGGGTAAGGGCCAGAAATCAGAATTGCCAGACACGAGAAGAGATGTCTTCACTTTACGCCGAGTAATGGTATCTGAGGAGGAGGCCGCCGGTTCGATTCCCAGCAGCGACATTTCTACCCACCAAGAAGTGTCCGGCGGAGAAAACCTGGAGGAGTGAAATACGCTGAAGCAATGATAACGCTCTCATCAGCACTCTTTAACAACAGTTGTAGCGACCGTTGCAGTCCATAGTCTTGTCTCCTCACACAACTATTAAGGACCTACACCCAATCGGACCTATTCCGTATCTTCCACTGTGGAACCTCGGATACTCTTTACCTGGACGTACATGCCCGGCTCAGCGACTGCTGGGATGTCGGGAATGGGCTCGCGTGTTATGTCCGAACCGGACTCTTTCAAGCTGGAGATGATAACCTGAAGAAATTCCGTCACTCGCCACGAAATTATTCCTATTACATCAGCAAGATCTTTTACACAGGGTCCTCTCATGCGAGAATGGACATCATAAAAATGACCATCACCACCCATCTTAGAACTGCAGGTTTCCTGGTGGATATTCATTGACCCACAGAAACCAATCTAAACGAGACAAGTGCCGCACTAGTTTCACACGTTTTACGTCAAGTGGTGTAAAACTCGATATTCGCGGTGATATGCAGTGGTCGTGAAATATGTTTTTCAGTAGTGTTCCATATCACTAGAGTGAAACTCCATTGTAGTAATACGCAAACGATTAACCACAACTACCCAACTGGAAAGTCAGTTTCGTCTATTACTGAATCAGCGACTAATATCTTGCGATGATCTCGAAAGCACGGCGGTCCAATTGTATCCGTCAGGAATGGCAGCATCGGGTTAAACACTACAACAGGCACACCGATGGACCTGTATCAACCACCTCTGCCTCTCCGTCACGTGCCACGAAATTCGCTTACCTGAGGCCCTCTAGCCACTCCTTTCGAAATGCGCTACCTCCACAAGCATCCAAGATGAGAATCTAACATTAGCGCACAGCGAAGATTTCATTAAAAATGAGCATACCGTAAACTCACCACATCAACCCCTCGCTGCTTAGCTCTGATCAAAGCCTGATAGAACTTCTCAGCAACAGCGGAGCCATCGAAGATATAACTCTCCATCCACACACGGTCCTTCGCCGAATCAATCGCATCCAACATGATGGGAAAACAGACGTCCCCACCTTCCAGTATCTAACAAATGCAAATCCTCTTTATTATGTGAATCATTATGTGATTCAAAATCAATCACATAATCGTTCACGAGTGTTTCAAATTCCATGTGAAAATTAATTACATAATCGTTTAGGATTATTTCACATTCCATGTGAAAATTGACTACATAATCGTTTACGATTACTTCACATTCCATGTGAAAATTAATTACAAAATCGTTTAGGATTGTTCCACATTCCATGTGAAAATTAATTACATAATCGTTGACGATTATTTCACATTCCATGTGGAAATTAACTACATGATCGTTTACGATTGTTCCACACTCCATGTGAAAGCCAATTATAGGATATATTTCTATAAGAAATACGGAACCACTGAGCTACAGAATGAATCAACCTATGGTCACTTGCGCTATATGGCCGTCACATCAGTCGGGAAACGCAGAGTGGATGATTTTCAACTATGATCAACCGTGCCTTCCAAGAAGCAATCTACCCTCAAGCCCACCTGGACGTCATTCCCCGTGGAGAACTTGCCGTGTCTATGCATAGTATGTAGTATTTCAGCCCATTTCTCCCTAGCCGTGATGATCTCATCATCTGTGTAGTCAGGACACACATTCTTGTTGTATGCTCGACATACTGCTTGGACCACTTCGCGGGCTGCCTCTGGTCCACAGCTACGCCCACCTGACATGTCGATCCTCTAGACCGGGAAATTTACATTCAAGTCGAATAAACCACAATAATCCACGCAATTGCCTTACAACCCATATATCTGCGATCGTGTGTAACGCCATAGTCTATGTCGCCATACTATAAGTTCTGCAATACTGAGTACCCCTCTACTGTACAATAGTTCTCCTTTATAGAAATTAAATACAACAGTACTCAATACTTCATAGCTGATGACCTTTCGAGTTTACTCTCTTCTCAACTGCTGTGTTAACAGTGCAGCATAGCAAGCAACTGCCTTTCGAGACTATTCCCAACATCCTCACGTCCCTTTCCAGCATTATTACATTCCTTCATAACAGTATCGAGTTGAGCCTGCTTTTGTTTCAGCCGTTCCTGCCCTAATGCCCATCTCTTATAATCTCCTATTTTCTCTCGTAAACGGGTGAATACCATCAGCAATGTCGTTGAATGAGAAGGAGTAGATGAGAGTACATTTCAACTGAATTCTTATCATTTCTTATCGAAAATATGCGCATGCTCAACTACATGTGCTAGTGACGATATTAAAATTCTGAGGAAATTTTGGGAAATTCCTAAATGGTTTCTGTACACTTCTTCCCGATTTTGTGTGTAAACTTTTGTAATTAGTGAGGAAACACTCGAGCTCGGCTTAGGAGTTAATGAATAATGAACTTCTCAAGCACCACAAAATTCACAATAACTTTCACTTTCGATATCTGCCCTGCCAATAGAACGCAACGCGTAGCTGATTATCGATACGGTGGAGATCCTAGATGCGGCCGACCCCTCCTGACTGGCCTCCTAACGCTGAACAGATCCAATGTGAACAGCTATCTCTCGGTGGACCCTGGTTGAAGAAAAAGAGAAAAAATAGCCTCGTACCATCACACTAAGTAACCCGTATCCATAGCCGAGGCCAGCACATTCTGCACGTTTGCAAATGGAATGAACGAACCCGCGAACGCGGATTGACATATAAGCGATATGCCGTATTGAATAGTATGGTTTTCGAGAGTGTCAGAAATATGGCAAAATACACCGAGAACCTTAAGGAAGGATCTTCAGCCGAGAATACTACAAAATGATATTCCTACAGTCCTTATGTCGCTCATGTTCGGGAAAATCGACCTGACACTTCACCGCTATTCCGAGTCGTCGGTTGTAGAGAAATCTTTACTTGTTCTTTATAGAGGAATAGCAAGAGTGCAAGAGTCTAGTCCAGGGTTGTTCGGGCTGGAAAGAAAAAATTCTTTCAAGCGGAAATTTCCCGAAATTTCGGGAAAAATAGAAGTGGTCGAAATTTCCGGAATTTTCGGGCGAGGTCGTGGGTTCGATCCGCGGCTCCGCCAGTTTTCCATTCTTCGCCAATCCACGCGCGAGTCCGGAGAGGGAACGTACGGAAGCCACAAACGGCCCACTCCTCGAATGTTTATGCGCATTGCAAAGAACGACGCAAGACAACTCGTGAGGTACCGATGAATATTGCTACAGGAAGAAGTGACACTAGGGAGCCACTGCTAGTGGCCCACTAGTATTGAAAAAAGGGCGTTCCACGCAAGTGTGGGTGATTTCGGGACGTCCTTCCCACCTTTATCCTGAAAGTTGCTGATTAACGTGTGATGGTGTGGCAGACTGCCACCGGCAGTCGACCGCTCGCTCTGGGAGTGTCGGAAAGTTGTTGATTTGCTCTTTTTTTGCCAGGATATTACACTGTCGCGGTGCAAACTGCGGCAGTTTGAAACTGCCTACGGATTCCGTAGTACGGAACGTGTTTCCGTCGGAAATTTTCCGAGCTTCCCAGTTCTATGGTTCTCTAAGTTGTTCGAATTCTATGGTTTTTCGTCATTTCTCTTTTCCACCAATGTGGTGGCACGCATGAATGCACGCATACCCAGAGCCTATGGGTATGCGTGCATTGACCGGTATGGGCGCGTGACCTGTGGTCCATGGGTCTT
>NW_003210241.1:0-1141 GCF_000006405.1 Perkinsus marinus ATCC 50983
TCCAACAGACTGCGTGCCTCGTCAAGGGTGTACTTGGAGAAACCAGCAAGAGCACGACGCTATCAGCAATGACAGTCTCGAGATCAGCGATCCTCTGCATACCTCATCGTTACATGAAGGCCACTGATAGATGTGGACACCGACAGCACTGCAAATACGGTGAACCTTAGCCGACATAGCCGAAGCCGCAGTAGTGCTCTGGAAGTAGATGACGAAGACACTCTTGCGAGTATCAGGGATCTCCACGAACTGAGTGAAGGTGTTACCACGAGTAGCACGGAACACAGTTCTGGCAAAGCTCTCCTGATCCTCCATCTTCACAACACCAGCAATGTTAGAGAACTGCATGTGATCTTCTCTACGGCGAGAACCTTGGCCAGTGGGCTCGCCCTCAAGGAGAGGTTGACTCAGGCCCTCTCCTGCAGCGAGGAACCCAGTTGAAATGCTGTCCTTAACAACATTGAGCTCTTCAACAGCGGCCTCAAGCTCATCGGTCATCTCCTCATTGTTACTGTGGAAACGGCAGAACCTCTCATAGACTCTCTTGACCTCGGCCTCAAGCGAATCAAGGGTGAACTCATCGTCGTGGTCCAAGAAGTCATCGATACGGTTCTTGCTGACCTCGACATTGGGCATGTTCTCAACCTCCTTGCTCAGGAAACGAACCATACGCTCCATCTCCTCAATGCGCTGAATATAGCGGCGATAAGGCCTGAAAAACACAAGGTGATAAACCGATGAAAATACCAGTTAAACTGCCTACCTCTGCATAACAGAAGAGTTCATATCCTCAAACATAATTTGAGTCTTATGACCGAGTAAATCTACATAATCTCTCGCCCACTCGTGAGGTAGCACAAGAGTGCCGTGAGACATAAACTCACTTCTCAAAACTCCCATGTTGGTTACAAATAAGCACAAACTGATGAAGAACACAATATTCCCAACACTTACTAACACGTCACACATTCTCAAACCTAATCCAAAACAGCGAAAGCGGATATACTCAAACAATCCTCATCATCACATAAACCTATAAAAACTACTCAAGACACGTATATCCATCAACGAGTAATGAAGTGAATGAACTGAGCTGAGCATAAGCAAGTACCCAAGCTGAGACCTACAGCGACACAACTCA
>NW_003209907.1:0-9911 GCF_000006405.1 Perkinsus marinus ATCC 50983
AGTACCCTTGCTTGCGCTCAGCATCTTCGTAAGCACTCGCCGCATATCTCTGCGGCTGGACAAAATCGAAGACCAGAGTCTAGGTGGCCGTGCTGAGGTTTATCATATCTCTACCATGTTTCGCGTCGGCCAGCGGCCATCAAAAGGCTCGACTTCTTCGGTCTCCTCGCAACGGATGGATCCCGTAAAAACTCTTGGTACGGGAGTGTGGGAAAGGGAAGAGCACACAACCCTCACGCTATTGGCAGCTTGAGTTGCTCTTCCATGTCTAACGATGGCTAAGATGATGTTGAGCAGCTAAGATGCTAACCATCGAGCTGATGGTGCGTCACCATCGTCAGACATCTCCCGACCCAGGGAAAGAAAAAAATGATTCATGGCCGCACCTCGATGCGCCCATTCGCGCGAGAAATCGCGATGAATGTTGATGCCTATGAGGGTGTTGCGATCAATTCACTACAGCGCACGCAATATGATATCGATTAACCAGGAACACAATGCAGTGCACGCGTGCACTCCCTCCCTGTTTTTACTGTCGCTACGTTTCACTGTGCTCTCAATAAATTCTTTGAATATGACGGAATGGACATTAGTTGATGTTAGTTGATAACCGATTCGCGAACCATCGCTATGGTACCTTTACAGTAGAGGCTCCTTCCTCTAGTAAAGGCTTTACTAGAGAAACTTTAGGATCGCCTTGTGTTTCAGCAGTCAGGGGACAACTTCGGTCGGGGTCTGAACTCATCCTGGAGATCAAATCGGGCTACTAGCTCGCCACATTCAGTGAGACCTTCGATAAATACGAGGGGGAATATGAGCGGCTTATAATGTGCCTAATGGCGTTCCCTTACCGTGTCTCTACTGCACCAGTTTGTTGATCCATGTTGATGCACCACAACGTAAGGCTACTTGCGGACATTATATGATGTAGCATAGCTAGCCAAGTCTCATTAAAGATCCTTAAGTCAAGCGACACTCTGTTATGATCTCCCTCTGGACCTAACAGAACCATGCTTCAGCCAGTAACAGGGATATAGTAAGAGATACTGATCTGATGCTCAAATATGAACCACAATATCGTAACACGTTTAGAAATATCATCTAGCGAGGAGAGACAAATGCACAGCCTAGCTCCTTAAGTGTACTTTAAGTAAGTAGGACATCCTATTTCACTACTAAGTAGTGAAATACTACGGGCTTACTTAAGTCTTAAGTAAGCCCGTTAAGGCGCCTTAAGTTTAGGAATACTTAAGGCGCCTCAAGTTTGGGAATACTTAAGGCGCCTTAGGTTTCTGTGCATATAGAATCCAATGTTATGCAATCGGTTATCAAGTCCTGATCATCAGGGCCTGATGTCATCACTGCTGCTCGAGAGCAGCTGTCAGCAGGGCAACCAGAGGGACAGGTTGATGGTCCTTCAGCATGTTAGCTATTACTCGATGCTTCTAACCATGTGTTAGCTAGCTGCCTTGACAAATAGCTAACGTCTTTCACCGAACCAACTACCCAACACTCTTAGATAACAAACCTGGCATGTTCTCCATATGTACGTATAGTCGGTTAATAAGAAATGAGTCTCAAGGCCAGCATAGTGACTAAGGGAGCCATCGATGTCTGGGCTTGCCGATACTAGTGCCCTGGACGTTGGCGTTTCTGCCCTTCCGTGAGATATTTGTCCGCCCAGGACATCGACGGCGGGAAAGTGTGCAATCGTGTGTAACGATACTTTAATGCACAGCCTAGCTCCTTAAGTGTACTTTAAGTAAGTAGGACATCCTATTTCACTACTCAAGTAAGCCCGTCAAGGCGCCCTAAGTTTAGGAATACTTAAGGCGCCTCAAGTTTGGGAATACTTAAGGCGCCTTAGGTTTCTGTGCATATAGAATCACTTCACAATATGCGTACTTTAGGAGCAACCTAAGTATTCCTTAAATTTTATTAAGGTAGAGCCGGCCCTACCTAAACAGATACTGAAGTACCGTGTTTGAATATTGCACCCCACAGGGGTTGAACCAGGGACCCTTCGAATGGCAGCACGGTGCTCTCCCACTTGCCCAGAGAGGCAAAGAAATCGAGTCAAGAGTTCATTTCCTTAACGCAGCAAAAGCCCAACCGAACTTCACAATATGGTCACCTTTGAGAATCAGCCACTGCAAAACGTCGAAGAGGCAATGTTTACTGCTTGTGAACAGGAGATGAGGATCTGGGTCAATCACACGCATCTCGAATAACTCTGGTCGACCCAGATGCTCCAGTGGATGGTGTCGGGAACGCTCTTCGTAAGAGCTACGTTCGCAGATAGTTGCAGCGACCAAGTGATATTTCAGTGATTTGCGTCACCGTTGAGTTCACATGAGTATATTTTTCACTTAGCGGACCGCTGAGTGACTTATTCTAGGCTAGAATTGCTAGCTAACATGGTAATTCGTGGGGAACCCTCTTGCAGCTCGTTACCAATGGTAACTTACCATTGAACCACTCGAACATCGACACCATAAAGCTTGAAATGAAACTCTATTCCATACCTGTAACCATGGTTAAGTAGATACTTAACTACGCCTCAAGTTAAGGATCTCTTTAAGTTGCTTCTAAACGTTGTTAAAGGAGTTGAGTGCTTCTTACGTATAACTTAAGTAACTCCTTAAGTTGCTCCTAAATTAAAGGCGCCTCAAATTAAGTATCCTTGTGAAACAGGCCCAAGAATATCACAAATTACATACGGTATCCTTGTCGGAGGGAGTTCACTTCACTCTGTTACAGGGATAGTAGTACCAATCATTTCATCAAGTTCGGCTAGTAACTGACTATATACTGGAAAACATCATGTTGGTCAGATTCGAGGTTCACCGGTCAGAAGGCTCCCAGGATAGCCACCCTGTTAGAAACCAACCGCCATGTTATGCATTGGCTAATGTAATCATCTTCACAGACGTGGCGAATGCATCAATGTGATGACATCAACTATGTCAAGCATGAGCCGAGGTGATTCAGTGAATGAGACGACTTCGAGTCGTAGAGCTTCTCTACTAGTGCAGTAGCAAACGACGTGGACGTACACAAGTAATTACGACACTTAGCCCACCAGAACTTGCGCAACAGAGAGAATCAACGAAATGCTTCCACCTCAGCGCAATATGCATCATGCCGCTGTAACATCTCCTCCAAAGCAGCCCTGTGAGCTACTGCCGCATCTCCCTCTGGAGCTGATGTGTTCGATCTCACTTGTCTGAAGGATCTCGAACAACGAACACGTCAACCTACCTTTCTCGAAGTTAAACTCAATCAGCTAGCCCAAGACGAGCTCAGTACAGATCCCCCGCGCTTACTTGGATGACTCGGCGTTTTTCGGACGAGGATCTCTGCTAGCGGCCAATTCTCTCTCCTTATGCCGTCTATAGAACTCTAGCCCTCGGGAGCGAGCATCATTGTTTACCTAGAGGGTGTCTTTGATGCCCCAACTTAGGGTGAAAATCATTCACCCTATCTCCTTTACGCGATCTACTCGCTTTACTCATTGTTCCTCTCTCTGCGTTGATTTGCCGTAGCTGCTTGCTGAAATGCCTTACCTGTTAGGTTGTTATTACGACAAGTCGGATGTAAATTCAGTTATCTCATTGACACGGGCACAGACCTAACTTAGCCTGTCTCGCCAGTTTTCTAATGAGTTCTTCGTCGTGGTCGATTCGACCTCTCCCGAGCCCGCCAAATTTTCGCCATCCTAAATGGGGCTCACACACAGCAACATACCTAGCAAAACGGCAGTGAACCACTCAGTTAAGGACAGGGGTCATTCAGAGAGCGAAGCTTTGAAACACTCGTAGACGCAAAGTCACATGCTGGAGTTCTTCTTCTAATTATTCCATCGTCGATGGCGAACGCCTGATGCATTTTATGACGGCAAAGTCCATGTACTCGAATAACAGTTGAAACAGACATTTCATAAAACTGGAGTATATAAAAAAGAGGGTGAAAGGGTCGATTACAAGAGTGTGCATGGAAACCAGGCCAGTCCGTTCCTTGATGAAGTCGCCGGTAATGAACGGCAGACTTGTGAGAACTAGACCGATCTCAGAAACGGCAATTGAGATCTTATGAGATCTAACTAGTGGGTTGTGACATCAGGCTGTTGGGGTGATTGCAATGATGCGCCTCAACTCCCATGTCAAATATATTCAACCTACAATCCCGAATCAGCAAGAAAGAGACAAAAAATATTATGAGATGATGTAAATATCTGTACTCAGATGATAGAAGTGTTGAGCTATGAATGAGACACTACTCCGCGTAAGTTGTAAGTTTGACTTCGGCTGTTCGACGTTTCCCATGCCCCCTGTTAGACTCCACTGAGCCTTCGCCCGTCGCCATTGTACTCTCTGGAAACAACTCCTTCAACCATAGCATCGCAAATAGGAAAAGGCTACCCTGCTCATTTGCTACAACTGGAGAGCGAGCTTCAGCTGGTTGGCAGCTCTTCGGCTTCCTCGAGGTCTTGGTAGGTTTGAGCCCTCGAACCGGCGACATCACAGGCGCATGAATATCACGCAGCCTTGCCAGAGCCTACAGTGAAGCATTCATGACCAAGTCGATACATGAAGTTCGACCAGCACGTTGAGAAGTATTGGCTAGCACTAATTATGCTTTCAATACGAGAATCTAATAGAGCATACTGAAGAGTAGCGCGATTGAAAGGATATTCCACTTGACGAAATCAAAGAGTTCATCCGTCTACATAGATCCAGGTGAAATCGCTTATATCTTACGGTCAGTATGAGATCGTCTAGATTCGACTCGAATCGGCGTGTGCATACTGTCCGATACGACTCCTCGAATCAATGATTCGGAATCATTCGAGGAGTAGTGTCGGACAATATGCACACGCTGATTGTTTCTCTCAATCAGTGTCACCTCCAAGTGCTCGTTATTAGGCGCCGGAGTCGCGGACTGGTCTTCCGCGACGAGGTCGCAGGTTCGTCCCCCAGACGCAGCATTATTTTTCCGATGTTTTGAAGCGCGTCGCCTTGCCGCGGCTACGAAAGCAACAGGATCGTCGGTATCATCTTCAGACAGCCGATACATAAAAAGAGCAAATCTTCCAAAGCACGCTCCATTGCATTGCATCAGTTATCTGGGAGTGTCGGGTGAGACTGAGTGCTAGCCGTCCCAGCAGCGGACAGTGGTGATAACACCGAACCTCTCAGCACGCCGTGCATCCGTTCAACACCACACTGTGGTGACCACAGTCACATTGCCTAGCTGCATACACAAAGGCAATATGTCCCAAATGACTAGCGTGAGTAAAGTAGAACGTCCGGGATAGAGTCGACCCGCAGTATGCTTCACAACAGAAGGATCGCTACTACTCCGGCGATACTTGTCACGCTCGCTTGAACTCGGCCCATACAAACCTGAAGTTCAGGTTCAACCTACACTTTGCGACGACCCACCTCGATGAATACATGGAAGATACAGTGCCTCCTTGACTCGCTGGATGGACAGGGCCCATCCATCCGTCGAATCATTCTTCTCTGTACAGCAAGTGCACCAATGCAACCACATCAATAGCCACATACCTGGCAGCTGGATCGAATGTTGGATAGGTCCGAATGACAATACATATCCAAGAAGGACAAAACGCGCCCAACTTTGACACTCACCGAGCAGTTTGAACAGAGCGACTCGTGGACGTGCCCCAGTGGTGGAGGCCACCTGCTCGGTAGTGTGCGGAACGGGGAATTCAGTTGTATGTGTACGTTACTCTTAAAACGCAAAACGGTGAAACAACAGAAACTCACTGAGTCACGCTTATACCCATTCGCTCGTGAATCACGACTCGTGATACGGAATGTCGGAATTGATGATCACTTCCTTATCTCCTGTCCTTGTGGTCGAATGAACTGGTCTTGCACCTCGTGAGGTTCTCCGCCAAGTTTAGAGAAGAACTCTAGTTAGAACTCTTGTTGAACTCTTGTTAGTTTAGACAAGTCTGCGGTTTAGAGCGAGCTGTGTCGTACTATAGAACGATCCAAGTTCCTGCAAGGAGTTAACAGACTTCAGTAGCATTTGCGAATCCGGATTCTACCCGGTCATTAGTGATTCGTCCGAGATTCCCTCGAGTATTCAGACGTATGAAACGGTCAGAATGCATGGTGAACAAGCTTGTTGACGTCTCGGAGGTCGCAACACTGCGCCGCGTAGTTTGCGCGTTTTGGGAATGCCAGCACATGGTCAAAAGCCTGTGATCTTGAACAGAAACCACATCGATAAACAATACCTATTAGATATCAATCATCGAGGTGCAGTTGTTGGATATGGACGTATATTACGTCTATAACTAACAACTGCAGGCAAACTAAATCACGCGAGTACGAGGCCATGGTTCATGGTATTCGCTGTTGGAGATGACATTGTGATCGTTTGTAGAGTCTACAATGTAAACATAATCAGAACAAACAACCTCTGAGAATAGTAGGTCAAAAAAATCGTGGTATCCTAGTACGGCATTCGCGGGTTCCCAGTGTGTGGAAATTCCACAGTGGAATGCTTCACAGTGCAGCTTACGGCTGGGCCATAATGGCACGCCGGCCGGCCGACAGGACTGCCATCAACCGTCGACTCGCACTGGAAAGGGAATGTGCTGGAGGGAGTGCGTTGTCCAGATAGTTTCCACCAATCAATTTTGGTATATCCCGCCTCGTTGTTAGCTGCGGAGACACACATTTCGAGAAAAGTTGTTCACTTCCAAAATTCGCTCAGAGTAAAAACTGAAGGGCCCATCCACAGCTGGCCCGGCCAGCCTCACTGAGGAGAGGAGGAGAACTGCACCTGGTTCTCGCTGTTGCTCCCAACAATTACCTACCCCCCGAGCTATAAAATATTCGTCGAGGTGTTTGAGAGGATGGCACCCAAGAAATACACTTACATTTTTGCGTGCTATTTCTCAAGCGCGTATGGGGGCCCCGTTTGGGAGGCCCCACCAATGGTGCGCCACCATATCGCTCGCGGTACTTCACGCTCAATATATTAAATATAGTCGTACACTGTACAAGTAAGTATATTCGAGCACGGTGTACACATGTACACGTTGCAGCCCTGACAAAGTAGTCAAACAAATGATTCATGTGACATAAAAAAGTGTGGCGCGAACAGTCTCTTTCCTCTGCACGAGGTGAGCAGTAGAGGTGGAATCCATTAGACGCTTTGTCTTATGGGCCTTGCCTTTGGGAATTACTAGTGGGCTGCCCACTAGAGCAGGGTTCATCGAGTAACTCGCATAAAGTATTTTA
This sequence comes from Perkinsus marinus ATCC 50983, assembly GCF_000006405.1. Taxonomy (NCBI): domain Eukaryota; phylum Perkinsozoa; order Perkinsida; family Perkinsidae; genus Perkinsus; species Perkinsus marinus. Next base: position 7,284 of record NW_003209907.1, read on the forward strand.
TAACGATTGAAGGTCCCACCGTGGGACTCCCACGCCTGAGCAGACTGCGCACAAGAGGTATGTCTTTTCAGATCTGGGAAAATCTTAAAGAAGGAGTCTTTATCAAAACCCGCTAAGGATACTGTGTGACTCGCTGCAAGTATTACTGTAACCACACCTCTTAAGAGTCTAGTTAATGCATCAGAAAATACTAGAATGCGAATGAAACTCGATGGGGAGTTGAAAACGTGGGAATCTCACGGTAAGGTCCTCATGAGTTTCTCGCACAAGTCCATTTGCGCCGCATCCCACTTGACCGCAATGGATTGAAGAATCAAGAGATTCAACATCTGCTCCAGGAACCCCAATTTTGGTTGATTAACCGCAGCTTAGATGTATCTAGCCATCGCATTCGCTACCTCTGCTTTGCTCTCCGTTAGTGCGGACCTCGATGAAGCATATGTACAACACAAGCAGAAGTGAGTTCGGTTTCTGCATCGATGAAGCCCTATCCTGCCTCAACAGGTATCGACTTAATTTCAACAGTACTGAAGATGCTTTTAGAAAAAGCATTTTCGCCGCCAGCTATGCTCGTATGATTGATAGCCAGAACGCAAGTATCACGAGTAGCTGCATACTTTCTGGAGGCATTCTCATTTCAGATTTGCTGTATCAAATAGGGCTGACTGAGTTTGCCACGATGACTGACGAAGAATTCGCAGACTTGGTGGAATGCAACGACCATATCTCACCCAAGGTCGCAAGGATCATCGGCCCTAACTCTGAAGAGGGTAAGGATCAATAAGTAATCAGTTGTTTGGGTCAAATGAGTTGCAAGGTATCCGTCTCAAGAAAAAGTTGAGAGTCCTGGCGCCACCAAAAAGCGTAGATTGGCGAGCTGCTGGTGCGGTCACTCCTGTTCGTAAACAAGCTGGCTGTGGTTGCTGTTATGCTATGGCTACAACGGGTGGGTATATTCCACGATGATCTTCATGGTTATCTTCTCTTGTTCCTTCAGAGGCTACTGAGGGTATCTTCCAGATCAAGACGAACAAGCTTATCCAGTTGTCTGTTCAACAAATCGTCGACTGCAGCGCATCTTTCGGCAATGAGTATCAACTGTTGATTGGCTGTGAGCGTTCCGAGAGTCTACTCGTTTTCCTCAGGGGTTGCAAAGGTGGCTTCCAGGTTAACAGTTACCATTACATTGAAGAGAGAGGAATCGTGTCAGAATCCGCCTACCCTTACGTCGCGGCAGCTGGTACATGCAAGACCACTATAACCAGGGATGTACACAAGCAATGCTTGGCAGTGAGTTCATGTATCAGCATCATCGTTCGAGCTCTCTATAATCAGCCTGGGGATTTGATTGGTTGGTGGCCGATCAAGGAAGGAGATCTCGAGGAGCTGTTGGAGGGTGTAGCTCAGCAGCCAGTGTCCGCAATTCTCAACGCTTTCCCCGCGGACTTTAAGCAATATAAAGGAGGGATCTACAAATGTGAGGCCTCGACTGCACAGTGATGTTATCCCTATGGGGGCAGAGCGTTCGTGAGAATAAGCCGGGTGGATCAGCAAACCGTTTCTGGGGACTCTCGAGGGCTTCGCACCCCCGGCTTCCTCTAAAAAATGTTCACTGCTCTCTTCCCTTCCAGCCAACGCCTGCGACAAATATAAGTCATCGCACAGCGTGTTGATCACTGGTTATGGGGAGGATAAAGACGGCACCAAGTGAGTGTGGCCTTCACTGAGGATTACCAATCTGCTCATAGATATTGGGAGTTCAAGAACTCAATTTTGAACGGATTTTATATAGGGACGGTGTCAAACGACGACGTTTTTCCCGGTGAGTTTACTAGCTCGGTTTCTAGAGATGTTATTGAGTGCCTGTAGCATTACAACACTGGCCGCCAAATTCTGGAATCTTCGGGAGATTGAAAATCATGTCCACGTACTTCAAAACCATGGCCAATTCACTGAACCTACTGCCCGCTGGATTGGAACTGGAACAAATATAAGCCGGATAATTCTTGCCATATCATCAAACGATTATAGGTACTAGATCGTGCGATTATCATCATCACTCCGTACAAGGTCACGAGAATATATTTGTAAGCCCAGATAGCTCAGTTGGGAGAGCGCCAGACTGAAGTTCTGGAGGTCCTCAGTTCGATCCTGGGTCTGGGCATTTCTATAACCAAGGCTTTGTAGTCGTCTGGGATAGCGATGGTCGAGCTTTCTTCGATCTATAGTCCCACAGGACTCAGTTCCTAACTTGGCGTGCTCATACTGGGGAAGGGAGTCCCTCCGAGGGACTTGAAACTTTTTTTAGGAAAGAACAAATCTGGGAAAGGTCATTGTGTGGAAGGGACATGGATGACGGAGTATTCGTGGGAAAATGTATGGAAGATAAGATCAACTCCGTCATGTGTTGCAAAGAAAATACTGTCAAGTCGCTATCGTCTAGTGGTTAGGACGTCACGTTGTGGCCGTGACAACCCCGGTTCAAATCCGGGTAGCGACTTTTTTCGCCAACGCGCGCACCACCGTCTTTTCGTCTCTTCGCTTGTCTGTCCCATATTACCCCTTCCTCCCGCACTCCAAACCTCTCTTAGATCTCCGACCGGAGCCTGGGTGTCGGATACTCCGGGG
>NW_003209907.1:10011-16538 GCF_000006405.1 Perkinsus marinus ATCC 50983
TCCCTTCAACTCTTCTTAGGCCCGGAGAGAAATACTACTCGAAGACCGAGTATGTCTTCAGTGTGGTCGCGTGATTAACTTTATAATAGTGTTAAGAGGCTGTACTGTCATCTTTGATGTTTATGTTATTTACGGAGGTTGTTGTGATGTCAGCTTTTGGGATTGTCTCTGTGAATTGCATTTAAATGCTTGCGTATGTTACGAAGCCTGATATTGGTCATCTTAGATCTTGACATAGCGATTTTGGGAGGAATTATCAGAAATGATGATTAGGAATATCGTTAGATAAAATGCGCGTTAATTATCACTTTTAAGAGGTTACGGGGAGATATCTGCCTACTACCTACTTGTCGTTGGGTGATAGTAGTGTTTTATAGTTCGCCCTTTTGACCGCTCGAAAGGAGTTGAAAGTCGTGTATGAAATTATTGGACTCGGATTCAAAAGTTCAAATTGACACAACACGAGATCAATTTAGACTAACTTGTTTCCTCTAAGGAATAGGTTGTCTATTGTTCATGTGGAAGGCAAGTCGAAGGGGAAGAAGCTTTTCTAACGTGTACCGACAGCCTCAACTGCGTCGAGTATTTCAGTCGTTCGAGAGGGCTGCAGCATTAGGGGCCGACTCAACTGAGCCTTCATCCGTTCTTGGGTGTGAACCGGCCAACGGCGGTTGGGAGGATGGTGAGATTGAACACTTCGTTGACCAAAATGCTGCGCAGATCAGTGGGATACGCGAAGTGCTATGGGGAAATTGTAATTGACTTCTGATGACAGCGGACGAGCAAAGAAAATTTATTGCCCGGAATCCCGTCTAATCGGAGGGTTGTTGTAACGGGCGCCAGGAAGGAAATGAAATGAGCCAGAATAGTCTTTTAATCGTCGAATCGATTGTGTAGAAGATGGGATACAAACGAAACTGTTTCCCGACTAATGATGAGCTGCCCCGCTCGGTGAACAATAACACGATGGTCTCCGAAATCTAATTGAAAAATCTAACTACGAAATCTAACTGCGACATTCCGCGAACAACGTTTCGGATACACTGACGTTAGAACAGGATTTATGATTGAGCTATCAGCATGCTGCTTAGTATAGTACGACCCGAATCGTTATACAAGACGCGTAGCACAAACCAACTTCTTGTCCAATCCTGAGACTTCACAGAATATTTCTGGAACCACGTCCACGATGACAGTGTGGATGTATTGACGAACAGTTTAGATTGGACTGTGAGGCTCATCACTGCCGTTGCGATGTCACTGCAACTCGAACGACACCGAACGCAACACATACATTCCAGAGACAGTAGCAGTTATATTTTATATGAACGTTAGTGAGTCAGCAACCTACAATGTGCATCACTATTGGGTCGCGGGTTCGATCCCCAGCGAGGATACTTTTCAATAACCATAGGAACATCTCAAACAGCCGTTTTGGCAAGGTGGTTGACACTCAGTGCGTTGTCGTTTGCTGCTGCAGCCGCCTTCCAACGATCGTCTCCTCTTGAGCTCCTTCCTCGCCAGCCAATCAGTCAATCGTCGTTGTCGTTCGTAGTCGTCCCATGCCCTCTGCTCTGCATCTCGAAACGTGTCGTGACCGAACAATATCGTAGGGAAAGAGAGTTTACAAGTGGCAAACATAGAAATGGGACTCGAGAGAAAATGCATTATCAAACTGAACGCCAACGCTACGCCAATAACTTTAGTGAGAATGTACAATATTTCAAAGCAGTACTAATGTACACACATACTGTCACCTATCAGTCACAGCCCGCACGGGCCGCACCGATAAAGGAGGACTCAAGAACCGTAACTCCGCCACATCATCATCGTCATCTTCGTCTTCCAACATCGACAACGACCCTCGATGTGCAGCGCCAGATGGTGGCGTCGGCACCATGGCGTTTGCGCTGACGGCTCGTGCTCGACTTGCTAGCCACAGCCTCCGAGGGGTTACGCAATATTCAGTGAAACTTCGCATAGCCAACGCAAACTTCTCGGGCTGCTCTTCCTCTACCTAACAAAAGTCACCATCTCACCAGTCAATTTTCAATATCTACTGTGACGATTCACAAATCGCCACTTACATGAATGTCACTAAATTGCACTACGAATTTTGTATATTGCTGGGCGTGAACTGAAAATTCGGTCGCTTGTGTGAGTTTCCACTTAACATCGCCTCGATAGTGCTAAGATCCCTCCCCATGATTACCAGATGCCCACATCTCGGTACGACCTCCCATCGCGCATCGCACTTCTTCGACAGAAGGTGAGTGAAGAAGCGCTGATACTCCCTCTTCGGTACAACCTTGTCATGATCACCCGTCAACAACAATATCGGACACTTGGGTAGGTCGACTGGTACTTTCCAACGGACATTAGTACGCTGCTTATTCATCTCCACAATAGCCGCGTCCCAGCCCTCCAACCGGGTGGGCACCCTATAGTCTTCTTGCAGCCACTGCGGGATCTTACTACTTCTATACCAGGACTTCCTCATCATGAAGTCAGCCACTTCTGACCGTAACATCGACAGCGACAACGCTCTACTCACATTACTAGTCAGTATCGATCGTATGACCCCAGGCAAGCCCATACCGGTTGTAACCGTCGGGGAGATCAATACCACGCCACTGACACTTTCATTGCATGCTGCTGACTCCAGAGCAAGCAAAGCGCCGGCGCCAACGCCAACCAATATTTGAGGTAAAGTACCGGCCGAAAAACGACGAAAGAGATCTATGGTCTCACGAGCGAACGATATGGAATAAGGCGGTAACAACACCGGCCGACCTCCTTCACTCATTATGTAAACAGGCGATGCCGGGTCCTTGGGCCGCTCTGTGAAGCCATGCGCTGGTCGATCAAAACACGTCACGTTGGCGTTGCATTCATTCACGAGTAAAGGGACCGATCGCTTCCACGTAAAACAACCTCCACCAAACTGATGAATCAGCAGTAAATTGACGACCGGCGTGGTAGATCGAACATTCTGGTAGTAGCAGAGAATGCCTCCAGCAGTGTCACTATATGGCCACTCCATGTCGCTGTAATCAGTGCCAGTAGCTGTACACAGATAATGAGCGTCCGGACCGGTGGCGAACACACGACGAGACGAGTCGAAGGATGCAGAGGAAACCTTTGAGCCATGCTCCAAGTCACCCTCGCTGTCAACACTGCTGGTCACAGTGATCTCTTTGGGCTGGTCGGGACCGAGCAGGGGCGCTTCTAAATCGACATTTTGGTGATGGTGATGATGACGAGGACGACGACGGCTCGCGAATGGGAAGCGGGCGGTCAACCGGAAGTTGGCGTTGAAACGACACAATTTTCGCTGACGAATACGATCAGAGTGCTTCAGGAAGAAGAAGCCCTCAAGCAAGCAAAGGGCGACAATAGTCAGCGTTCGACCGGGCATATTTCCAGTAGTGATGTACAACCACAACGAGTAAACGATGGAGGCGACTACGACTACCGAAACGACTATGTCCGGCACCATAGAAGTCTTACGACGATACTGAAATGCAATGTTAATAACGAGAAAACGAGCAATGAATATGACGAGGTAAATGTACAGGGATAAAAGATCATTATGGTAGTGGTTAACAAAGTCACCCACAGAGGAGACACAAACGAACAAATCAAGCAAAGTGATAATACGGGGAACACGGGACTTCAGCAAGAACAGCAAACAGTTGATGGCGAACTTCAAGGCAAAAAGCCACTCGAGTGCCTTGGAGGACGTCGGTGCTGATGCTGATGATGCAGTTCCTGTTGATGCCCCCGCCATCTTCAAGACATTGAAGATGTCCAAAGTTGATTGACACCTTTCGTAGTTAGCGCGCACCAATTTGATCGATTTTGAAGAATGTTTTGGAGACGCTTCTTTGGAGCGTAGGAGTGTCGACACTGGCCGTTTGGTTGTCAGGGCCACATTTTGTAAGTGGACGTTTGATTATGATCCGATGTGAGTCTCGCATTGAGCTTCCTGATTAGGAAGCGTACGTTAGTTGCCCTTCCTCGCATTATGACTGATCCAACAACAACTGCCGTGAGATAACATTGTCCTTCATGAGTCCAGTAGTGGTTCGCTCAGCTCCGCTGGTGCGTCGTCAGTTCTCCTCGGATGATGACAGTTTTCTCATCATACCACCAAACTCGGCCAACAAATAGCTAGTATACTGCTGTACTAGTCAATTGGAGAGTGAAGAAGCTGAAATAACGTTCATTGATGACGATCTAGTAGCTCTGGTGTTATAACTCAGTGGAACCACAATCCTTATTCATCGGATCGGGTTTCTTAGGAAAAGCTACGTACTCACGTGAATATCGATCACGCTCTGTACATACGTACTGCCAGGCCGCTTGTTATCCTGAGCACTCCTCAATCATCTTCCACAGGACTGCGATACTGCGTTAACCTCGTTTAACTGAGAGCTGGCCGAAGGTGCATAGCTCGTGCACTACTACGGTACTCGATGCAGAAAGAAACACTTGAGGTGCACAGTCGGAGCTACTTGGTGAAGACGAGTATAGACTGTTTGAAAGTGCTTAGAGTTATTACTGTCAGCACTGGAAATATATGGAGTATTCCTAGTCTCAATGGTGGTGTTGATATTAATGATCATACGTAGTCCCAGTGTATTGTGAGCGGAGGTCAGGCAACGCTTGGGGTGCACGAGACACCGCATCTGTTTGTGCGGAGGTAGCCTGATGTGTTCCCGCGCAATCGGACCGATTATCGGAGCTCTTCTCTTCGTGCGGCAGCTACAAAACTGCCGTTTTCCAAACCAATCCACTGGCAGAACACACAGTATATCAATACTTCGTAAGAAAAGAGTGCGCAGTAGTGATCGGAGAGCCTCCTGTCAGGAGGCTCCTGGACCTTGGAGCCAGAGTGGTTACCGTGAACACGTACACGTATGCGTATACATGTATCAACACACGTCCACAGCGTGACGCTAAAATCTATAATCAAGAGATGCTGGAGTACTCGTTGTATGAAAAGGATGCAGAAACTCAAGATAGGTCGAGGTGCCAAAGGGAGAGTCAATTACCACAAAGCCTCCCCGTTTCGTTCCCATCGAACAACCGCACCTTACCACTATCACAGAAGTCGTAACGGCGTGGGGCTGCGAGGAACAGATGTAGCGAACTTATCAGAACGTTGATCTTCCGCTTCTCCGGACTCAATCATTCGTCCACAAGTATCAGGTCTCAACAGTCCTCTAGTGTTTTTGTTGTAATCCTCTGATGAGGTTCAGCCCAGAACCCGGAACACAAATCCGAATCGGATTATCCGATGGCTTTAATCCGTTAGGTGCAAGAATGAACTAAGATTGAGAGATGATCCCATACAGTATGGGCCATAATCACAAGACCCTGAATCAAAATGTTCAATATCACCATCGTCAAAAGCTACCACAACGATATTGGCCGAGCGAGATTTGGTCATGGTCCCAGCGAACCATTGACGTCGCCGCCGGCGTGCTGTCTCCTTAGCCAACACAAAATAAGCAACAGATATACAAGATCCGATCATGGGCCTATCCATCCCATCACTCCATGCGACAGTGGGGATAACGGACGCACCCGCTTCGCCCGAGTCCAAGTGGCAAAACTAGACGTAAGGAGAAGTACGTACTGACGATAGGAAGCAATAAACGGGCTCAAGTAGATCGAGCAAAGACCAGGAATAGAGAGGATGGCTAATACTACACGTAGGTCATCTGTTTGATCTTAATTGGGTAACATAAAAACCCCAACTGAGATCTTGAGACACATGGCTACGGGTTAATACGAAACATGTCATGCAAATCATAGCAAAACTTTGACTTCTGCATCATCAACTCGGATAGTTTTACAGCCAGCCGTTTCGGAGCCGTCCCATAAGATATCCAGGGCGCCAGACCTGCGCACGCCACAGACTCGGCCTGAGGAGTCCTCAGTGAGGACCAGTAACGACGGACGCCAGCAGATATCCAAGGGGCAACAGAGATACGCATTCCGACACGAGAGGGAACACAGGTGTCTGAAGGGGGTGATTTTCCGGGAATAAATGCCCGGCAAATTTTCTAGTATCATTCGATAGAGCATACCGTGAGGAGTGATAATATACAGATATCTACGTTGTAACCCACAGGATTAATGATTTATTCCAGAGCTGGGGGTTCACCCATTGTTCGTACTAGGACCTCATGTGATTAGCCCTCTCAACTCTCCAAGCCTTGGAGTCCAAGGTCGCAATATGAAACGATAATCAACTCTGAAACGAACATACACAATTATTAGATTATTATGATGAGTCACTCATGCCACTGGACGCTGCTTCCTCGTCGTCGCTGGAGATACCATCAGAACTCCAGGTATCCGCGGAAGCGCGATCATCTTCATCCTCGGGTGCCTGTGTGGGGCAACTCGGCGATGAATGGGAAGCTTCAACAGTCACATCCCTCCGCTCTGCGGAATCCCACTCAAGACTCCAGTTGTAGGCAACCATGCAGTCGATGAGTCGCTGGGGGAAGATA
>NW_003209907.1:16638-24026 GCF_000006405.1 Perkinsus marinus ATCC 50983
AAGAAAGTAGCTTGAGCTTCTCGACAGATGAAGGATACAGCATGCTGCAAAGCTGCAGCGCTGTGAGGACTCCCCATAGGCGGAGAGATGAGGCGATAAATATCATCGCCCCAGGCGAGGCAAAAAAGGAAAGCTACCTGTGGATCCGCTGAGTTCCTCAACTGATAATATGCACATTCTAGATCTAGCAAAGCGACAGAAAAGTGCGAGCGAAATGCTAGTATATGAGGTAAAGTTTCTCTCAAGATGGAATCACAGGGCCTGGTTTTCCCTAGGCCAGAGCCTATGAGACCACGGAAGATAGTGCCATTTAGCACCGGCCGGACCGGAGTAGAACGTGAGGGGCTGAATACCGCAAAATGGTTGATGAGCCCTGTCACTTTGGCCCATTCTGATTTATCAACCCTCACTAAGACACCCATATCGATATACCGTTGAAAAACTTTAGCATAGTGATCAAACGAGCCTTCTTCTTTCAACTTATTGGCAGATACTCTATGCCTCGTTATGCATCTCTCAACGTCGGCAACAGTCGGCTTAGCCAATCTCCTAGATGTCAACCAAGGGATACCATATCGGAAACGCTTAACCTCCATCTCCTTTCCCTCTTCATCGGTGCTGGCTTCGGTCGTGAATCCTTCAAAGCGAGTTTCGTTGTATCCAGGACGTAGAGGGTCTTCTGAGGCAAAATCGGAACAATCACTGACACCAGTCTCATCAATGAAGGACTCTAAACAGGCACCGCAAAGCAGAGATTCCAGAGTAGGTTTCCCAAAATAGAGATTATCACTCTTTTGGTCGACATCGTCCACAAGTTGCAAGAAATCTATGGTATCTAGAGAGTCTTCAACCGTAGGCTGTGGTTTGCTGGTTACCCGAAGAGCAGCTTCACGATCCACATCAGCATGGAGGACAACACCAGTAGGTCCCAAATGTAACATTAGAGAGAGAGAGCCCGCATGCCCGACATACCTATAATCAGATCTGCTGTCAGGGCTACCGGAGCAACTAGACACCAAAGCTCGACTACTTTGTGAGGGACGCGAATAACCAACTTAACGGCTTCAGAACACTGAAATACTGAACCATCAGCAAGGATTGCTCTTGCAGAGATGGTTTTACTAGTGCGAATATAACTCAGAGGCAATTGATTCCGTAACTTGCTACTAACAAAGTTTCGTCCCGCACCAGTATCGAGCATAGCAGCAACTGATTTAGCAGAAATAGTCGAATTGTCAGATTCAGAACCGGAAACAATATCAACTGGTACACGTAAAGGAATTGAATGTTGATCGTCAGCTATGATCTCGTTCAATTCTTCACATTGTATAGTGCTGACCCACGACGCATCAGGGGTGGGCTCGGGAGAAGGTGTACTGGGACCATTGCCGTCAATAAGATGAACACCAGATGCAGGTAGAACTCGTTGTCCTTCAGGTGGACCAAGGTGAGGCTGAGAGGAGATACCCACAGCACTGTTAGCGGGATTACTACGAGAGTTACTACTAGGGTTGGTACAAAGGCTACTACTAGCGATACGGGAGACATCACTAGAGCAGTTATCAGCTGGTGGTGACAAGGGTGCCCTTTTGGGCTTACGACAGATGAAACACAGATGTCCCTGCTGACCACAACGATCACAATGTAGCTTGCGATCACGAGCCATTCTACACTCCGCAGCTTTGTGACCGAAATTCCCACAAGCCAAGCAACGATGCTCTACAGATTTGGGAATACTTTCGGAACAGACTTGGGCCCTATGACCCTTAGACAGACAACGCTTACAGACATCGAAAGGCAAAGACTTTAAGCTAGGAAAGCGTTGAGGCGGAGTAGAGATACCGGTAATACTATGAAAGGGCAAGGTAGAAGGGGTAGTAATCGCACTATCGAAGTCCTTCGGGCTCAAAATCTGTAGCTTTGCCCTCGACTGAAGTTGAGACCGAGCCGTCGACAAAGGGGTGCCAGTCAGAAGATACTGAAGAGCCCAATCGTTGTAAGGGGACGAAGTACAATTAATTAGTTTGTCATACACCGCAGAGTCAGCTAGGATATCGCCTTGAAGACGAAGTTCGACTCTCAATCTATCAAGACTGATCAGGAAGGTTAGATAAGCGGAACCATCCTTCTGGGAAAGGTCGTGCCACTCTTGACGAAGGCGAGCGCCCTCACTGACATCTAGGTAAGTGCTTAACAATGTGGCTCGAAGGTCGTTGTATAAGGTCTCGAACCTCCGATAGAGAGAGTGCTCATTAGAGAACTCTGATAGAGAGTAGTCAGTGGTGGCCGAGATACGGTTCTTCACATTCTCCGAGAGGGAGTACAGCAAGAGAAAGTAAGAGCATACCGAGCCAGGGGGGATAGTACTGGTAGTCAATAGACGGTCGAAGGCACTTAGATGACCTCTGATGGTCGAAGGTGATTGAGAGATCTTTCCTCGACCAGAAGCGGGGTTAGCAGAGATGTCAAGTAGAATGGCCTCGTCCTTCTGCTCACCTCCCAGGAATGTGTTGAAGTTAGTGACCTTCAACTCCTGCCTCGCCTCTTTTCTCGCAGTCTGGATAATCTGGCGGCATTTGCCGCGAGGGTCAGAGTTAGAGTCGATTGGGTGAGCGGAGACAACTGTAGGAGGGGAGGAGGTAGCTTGAGGTAGAGGTGATCTTGGGGAGGAGGTCCCTTGAGGCTCGGGAGTGGTTGTGCTCAAAGCATCGACCCTTACTGAAAGAGCCTCTATCTTTTCCAGTAACTTGACCATGACATCGTTGGAGGAATCAGTCGGGGGCTCGGCAAGGGATTGGGACGAGGTTACCGATGGCCTTAAGGGAGACGGCGTAGTTACAGATCTTCTTCTGGAAGTCTTCGGCATGACCGGATAGATTCTCGGATGATTGTTGCAATGCAGATGTTCTCTTGAAGGACTAGGGGAACGCAAGATTCAGATGAGCTGCTGACGATAGGGTATATACAGCTCGAATAACTGTTGTACAGCTATAAAGTCTGTTAAGGTGTCAGCTATAGATTATACAAAGAAGAGCAAGAGAGCAAGATATCAAGTCAACTATGAATACTTATCAACACATAGTCCAGCTGATGCACATGCGTGCACGATAGAAATAGGAGACAGCGCGCTAGCATGGCATCAGCATTGTCCGCCCCGGTAGAATCGCACAGCAGAGCATCGTTTCTCGAAGTTGAATAATCTTCATACTGAATCTACGGGAGGTGACACTATGGGCAAAGCCCGAAAAGGTACGAGCATCAATAATCACTTCTGTGTAAGATTGATAGTCTGATTAGAACTGTGAAATCATCCACTCCCTTGACCACTCCCTGATGGATGCCTCCATGGCAGCGTTCTTCAAACATGAAGTAAAGTAGAACGCTCGTCGCAGTTATGAGCCTGCACCTCGAGTACTGCGTCATTTACCCGCAGTATGGTGAAGCGAAAAGTCGTGTCGTACAATCATTGTACTACAATGTCACAGTCTATGTGGTGACGTCACATTCAAGAATTCCTCGTTCAAATTGAACGGGGACAATTTAGATACCAGTGGTAGCTAAGTCGTGGTGGCCAGTTGTAGCTTACGATCGCGATGGAACCGCATTAGTTGTCGATTTCAATGAAATCGCGACACCGTTCCCGAGATTCGAAATTCATATTCCAATTCCAATGGAATTAATTTGATCGCGGTAATGAAGTATAAAGACTTCACATTTCCGTTTCATTCTAAGAATGATTCACAGTGCAGTACTGTGATTACTAAGGACTCCCCAGTGACGTGCTTCGTTCCACGGTGGAACTTCCACCTAACGATTTCGCCATATAGTCGGACTACACAAGGTTATAACAAATCAATCGCTGAAAGATAACCTCATGGTGCGGCATATACTTTCGCTGCAGTATCACGGTAGGACATCCATCATCACGGTAGGAATGAACTCATTGAGAGTTGACAGCCTCAACTTGAGGTCCTCATTTGAGGGCGGTCTGTCGCGCAACATCCTCCATGACTTCCGAATCAGGAGTCTAGCGCGGTTGTGTTCTTCAGAAGAACTTCTTCTCGGTGTCGTATTCGAGGCTCAAGTCTTGAGCGTATAACTAGCATCCATATGAAGGAACGCTGTAGTGTCGATCGTGGAGGAAAACCTTGCTGAGCCCTTACAATCGTGACCGTTAGATGTAAGGAAGCTGATTCCCAAGATCATGCTCCCGACAATAATACTGAATTAGTATTATAGTCGAGACTCGACAATTGATACTCAGTATTAATTATGATCGGATCAGGTTTCCTGCGCTCACTATGAGCGGAAGCGGCCTTTGGAGCATGACGTTAACAACGTGAATAGCAAACTGGTCATGATAACAATCTACAGCTCAACTGAGGCAGGCAAAAGCATTGGACATCTGAGAACACTGATACGCAAAAATCGAGCCTCAACTGTTAATAAGTTGGTGAAATGGCGAATAAAGGTTTCCGGGCTTTCGCCAAAGCGGACCCGAGGTGCAAAAGAACTACTCAACATTAAGGATAGTTGCCACATGCTTGTATTTCCATCGTAGTTTTCGGAGTTTTCATCAGAATAAGCGCAATAGCATCATTAGGCCGGGCATCATTGCGCCTAATAGGCCCAGAATCCGGGACGTGCTTCAGTGTTGTGTTGTGGAATCTGCCTTCGAAAAGGCAAATCTACCCAATGTGATGGGAGGAAGAATCGTCTAGTCAACCTCGCGATAAAGACCGGAGTAGACTACAGGCGATTTCTGGGTGCCGCCCTTTCCCGCAAAATTGAAGCGTACGAGCCCATCATGATCCATGGTTAATCGTGTTTGTTCACGCTCAGATGAACGCGTTGGGGACATGTCCCGACGGGACACGCGCCACTGTCGTGATTGAACTTCTTGGCTTGTTGGGTTACCACTCGCCGAGTATCGAATGATCAAAGTATCAAAGGGAATTACAGTAACGATAACCGTCCACGTCCACACATACTCGAGGCTCACGTGATCGTCAAGTGTGTTGAATTCAGAATTCAACACGAATTCAACACACATGCGACACATGATTCGCGTGAAGCACGCGAACTCACTAAGCTGCATAAAGATCGCACACGTAAGCAGAGTGCGAATGAAATATAGGTCTATCCTGATACGGGAAGAACTTCCCAATATTAGCCGAAACCCGCTTACCGAAAGGATACTGTAGGGCTGGCGACTATCCTTTTGAGGGTCATGTGTGGCAGAGGATCATCTGTATGTGATGCGATCTCCGCAATGGGTTAAAAACCAAGAGATTCAACATTTGCTCGGTCCTAGTAGTCGATTTTCAGGAACCTTCAGCTTGGTTGACGAGCCGCAGCTTACATGCATCTAGCCGTCTTACTCGCTACAGGTGCTTTGCTCTCGGTCGGTGCCGACCTCGATGAAGCGTACAGGCAACACAAGCAGAAGTGAGTTCGATATCAGCATCGATGAAACCCCATCTTGCCTCACCAGGTATCGATTAAATTTCAACATTACTGAAGATGCTTACAGGAAAGAAATTTTTGCTGCGAGCTATGCTCGCATGATCGATAGTCAGAGCGGGAGTATCACGAGTAGCTGCATGCTCTCTGGGGGCATTCTCATTTCAGACTCGCTGTATCAACTAGGGCTGACTGAGTTCGCCACGATGACAGACGAGGAGTTCAAAAAATTGATGGTATGCAACGACCATATCTCACGCAAGGTCGCGAGGATCATCGATCCTGACTCTGAAGAGGGTAAGGATCAATAAGTAATCAGTTGTTTGGGTCAAATGAGTTGCAAGGTATCCGTCTCAAGAAAAAGTTGAGAGTCCTGGCGCCACCAAAAAGTGTAGATTGGCGAGCTGCTGGTGCGGTCACTCCTGTTCGTAAACAAACTGGCTGTGGCTGCTGTTATGCTATGGCTACAACGGGTGGCTATACTCCACGATGATCTTCATGGTTATCTTCTCTTGTTCCTTCAGAGGCTACTGAGGGTATCTTCCAGATAAAGCAGAACAAGCTCATCCAGTTGTCTGTTCAACAAATCGTCGACTGCAGCGCATCTTTCGGCAATGAGTATCAACTGTTGATCGGCTGTGGGCGTTCCGAGAGTCTACTCGTTTTCCTCAGGGGTTGCAAAGGTGGCTTCCAGGTTAACAGTTACCATTACATTGAAGAGAGAGGAGTCGTGTCAGAATCCGCCTACCCTTATGTCGCGGCAGCTGGTACATGCAAGACCACTACAACCAGGGATGTACACAAGCAATGCTTGGCAGTGAGTTCATGTATCAACATCATCCTTCGAGCTCTCTATAATCAGCCTGGGGATTTGATTGGTTGGTGGCCGATCAAGGAAGGAGATCTCGAGGAGCTGTTGGAGGGTGTAGCTCAGCAGCCAGTATCCGCAATTCTCAACGCTTTTCCCGCGGACTTCAAGCAATATAAAGGAGGGATCTACAAATGTGAGGCGTCGACTGCACAGTGATGTCTTCTCTGTGGGGAGAATAAGCAAACACAAGCAAACATAGCGTTCGCGAGAATGAGCCGGAGGGATCAGCAAACAATTCCTGGGGACTCTCGAGGGCTTCGGAGCCCCGGCTTCCCCTACAAAATGTTCACTGCTCTCTTCCCTTCCAGCCGACGCCTGCGACAAATCCAAGTCATCGCACAGCGTGTTGATCACTGGTTATGGGGAGGATAAAGACGGCACCAAGTAAGTATGGCCTTCACTGAGGATGACCAATCTGCTCATAGATATTGGGAGTTCAAGAACTCCTGGGGCACGGATTGGGGGATGCAGGGCTATGGTAGACTGCTCCGTGGAAAAGGTGGCAAAGGTGTGAACGCTCTCGGTCTCATCCTCCCATCTCTCATGCACAGGTGAATGTGGCATCCTGAAGCAAGCTTACTATCCCCTTTTGAAGGACGACCTCGATCCTGGCGAGCTGTGTGTGTAGGCTCGCTACATCCAGAAGCATATCGCGTGCTTTGTGCCTTCGCCCGTACCGCTCAGGCTGTCCGATCCTTGCTATCAGAGCGAGGATCCACTTTCTCTCGAAATTTTTGCTTTTGATGCGCATTCTTTCCTACGCTGATTCGTGCTCTGCGGATCCTTGACAGTGAACCAATCTCTGACTTTGCCTTTCTCATCAGGCGACTTAGATAAACAACTGTTGTGTTATAACTCATACCCTACGATTTCCGTTGAAAGAGCAATCGCGAGGCCCCCCGGCGAGGATAAGAGGAGCTCTGCGACAGATCAAATCGGTTGTTCCCTCTCCGAGACTCATCCCTGAGATTGGAGGATCATCTGCCACACTATTGCTAGGAGCGGGCGCAATAACGTAAGTTGCGCTGCGCATCCCACTGACTATAGCCAGGAC
>NW_003209907.1:24126-33285 GCF_000006405.1 Perkinsus marinus ATCC 50983
GGTTATGGGGAGGATAAAGACGGCACCAAGTAAGTATGGCCTTCACTGAGGATGACCAATCTGCTCATAGATATTGGGAGTTCAAGAACTCCTGGGGCACGGATTGGGGGATGCAGGGCTATGGTAGACTGCTCCGTGGAAAAGGTGGCAAAGGTGTGAACGCTCTCGGTCTCATCCTCCCATCTCTCATGCACAGGTGAATGTGGCATCCTGAAGCAAGCTTACTATCCCCTTTTGAAGGACGACCTCGATCCTGGCGAGCTGTGTGTGTAGGCTCGCTACATCCAGAAGCATATCGCGTGCTTTGTGCCTTCGCCCGTACCGCTCAGGCTGTCCGATCCTTGCTATCAGAGCGAGGATCCACTTTCTCTCGAAATTTTTGCTTTTGATGCGCATTCTTTCCTACGCTGATTCGTGCTCTGCGGATCCTTGACAGTGAACCAATCTCTGACTTTGCCTTTCTCATCAGGCGACTTAGATAAACAACTGTTGTGTTATAACTCATACCCTACGATTTCCGTTGAAAGAGCAATCGCGAGGCCCCCCGGCGAGGATAAGAGGAGCTCTGCGACAGATCAAATCGGTTGTTCCCTCTCCGAGACTCATCCCTGAGATTGGAGGATCATCTGCCACACTATTGCTAGGAGCGGGCGCAATAACGTAAGTTGCGCTGCGCATCCCACTGACTATAGCCAGGACCAATATCAGGTGCTAAACCCACCTCCAAGTCATCAATATAACCGGTAATGCATGATCAGTACGTTGGGACCCGACCACCTGAATGATGATACTTGCATGATAGACTCGCTATCTCGCAATCTCATCTCTTCCTGGTTTTGCAGTTTGAACCGAATTGCATCGAATTATAACAGTATCGAAGTTACTGCAGAGAGTTAACGTATAGATGGGCAGAATTACGTTACGGACCGTTACGGCTCACTTTCACAGTTACGCTCAAGCCCCGTACCGTGAAATTATGGAGCCGTAACGGGTCTTACGGAAATGCAATAGACGAAATGAGGATTGACCATTCAAGTCGCCTAAGACTATTCCGTGTCGATAGGCGTCCGTAGACGCGGCCGGCTAAGCAATTTCGGGCCAGCCTGGGAGCAAGACGGACGGAATTTGAAACGGAGACGAGTGGTAAATGCGAAACTAAATGTTACTCTCTCAGCGGTTTGATTGAATTCGAGCCACGGGAAATGAGTTCAATAACTATTTGAGCTATGGTGAAGTGCCTAGCAACGAATGTTTCGGCCATAATTCCAAAAAGGTAGTAGAGCACCAACCGTAAAGTCGTTAGTCCTTTCCGTGACCGTACACTACCTACGTTACGCACACCGTAATGTAAACCGTGGAAAAAACGCTACGCTGGCCATCTAGTTAACGGCCCTCAGAGCTTCTATGAGAGCTAGAGAAACGACCCTCAGCATTTTCTAATCCAACAGGTACCTGGTCCTTAGGGACGTCCTTGATGATAGGCATGAAGTTGGTTGGATATCTGAATGGTCGCTTGCAAAACCTCTTATCGTTGAGATCGTAGAGGTCGCAACACTGAGCCGTGCAGTCTGCGAATCTTGTGAAATGACAGCACATGGTGAGAAGAAGCTTCCGACCTTGAACACATCACTAGGTAGTATCTATCAGATACAAGTGGAGGTGCAGTTGCAGAGTTTTGACGTGGGGACTAGGCAGTGGGGATTGTTGCTGCAGATTACACTGTGGAGTCCACAGTCTGGACGTTTAGAGATATAATTACAACAATCTCTGCGAATAATACGTCAAAAATTTCGTCATGTCCGGAAATAACATTTACGACTCCCAGTATGTGAAAGATTTCCTGTTGCTGCTTATGGCTCATCGGCCGGCCCACGGGAATGCCAGCGACCGTCAATTACGCGCTGGAGAAGGGATACACTGGAGAGATTGTGTTGTCCCGCAAGTTCCCTCCAACGAGTTTTGATAAACCCTACCTCATTGTTAGCTGCAAGGACACTCATTCCGAGATAAGTTGTCTACTCTCAAAAGTCGCTCATAGAGTGAACAGCGGGTGTAAACCCATCCACAGCTGGACCGGTCAGCCTCCTCAGAGAATGGGCCGAGGAGGGGAAAATTTCAACAGACTATCTTCGAATACGCTCTTATCAAGAGCCTCCCAAGAAAAACGTTCTCCCGGACCAGAAAATGAACATTGAACAGTCTGAAGATATGAAGGATTTCCATTAGAAATCGATAAACATCGCACGTCCATTATGCGGGCTCTTTTTCGAGCATGTATATGGGGTCGCATCAATGGTGCGGTACCACATTACTCACGATTAAATATGAGTAATGTGGAGTCCACATTGTGGACTAGCAGAATTGATCCCGAATCCGAGAATCAAGTTTGAGAACAATCTAAAAACCAGCATCAGAATCGAGAATGAGCTCCACAGCTAGATAATTCGACCAAAAGTATCCCTCACCAATGTGAAGACTCGGCGATGCTATTCTGTGATGCATCGGCAACCACTTCGGTCATCATTGAGCTCTCCAGTGGGAACGCCTGAAGGACAACAGCCTAACGGCTTCCTGCACGAAAGCCTGGAGTACATGGTTTCTTCTCATCCTCGCAGACTGCTTCCATTGTACCGGTCATTACTAGATAGAACAAGCACTGGAGAACGTCTAGGCGGAGGGGGCAAAATTGTGCATGTGGCTGATATGATGGATTGCACGAGTGAAACGTTTATGTTCTTCAACCAATCCAGAGAAGGAGCTTCATCAGAAAATGATGGGAAATTTCGGAGTTAAACAGTGAAGAACAGTTCCCAGTGGAACAGGGGGGCCGCTATGCCAGCGGACTATAGAATTCAGAAAAGATATATTTGGGGAATAAAGGGGCCGCTATGCCAGCGGACTATACCATTCAGAATAGATCTATTTGGGGAATAAAGGGGCAGCTATGCCAGCGGACTATACCATCCAGAATAGATCTATTCAGAGAAAAGAGGGGCCGCTATGCCAGTGCATGCGTGCTTCACATACGCGAGTTGAAGATTCCATAGTTGATACGGTTAATAATTCCGTCAACGAAAATACCAACCTCTGTGGGATAGCCTGCGTCTGGCTGAGTTCTTAAAATTACCTATTCGACAGGGTTAATTGACCACTGAAAACAGATCGAAATAGCATCAAGTAAGAAAATTTCTCCCTAGCCAACACCTGTTCGACGCAATAAGCGACGAATGTACCATGTTGCATTAGACGTTCTAGGACTACATCGTCAGGAAAGTCGAATGCATCGACGTCTCGCCAAAACCGGATACACCTGCCGTGTATCTGAGGGAGAATGGTGATACATATGATGGAGGAATTGGATGGATAGAGGGATCAAGTGGAATATTTGCCGCCATTATTGCAACCGTAGCAGCAGCTCCCACATATATTGCGCGGATCAATACCCACTAGACTGAAATATGGAAGGTGAAATTTCTGACGGCTTATGCCCACCCAAAGAAGTACGATTCACTGCGGTGGGAAAAGTCCGTAATCAATGATCCAGGATACGAGCCACGTCGTATCATTAAGTATTAATCCATAAGATTCGAGCTAATACTCACGCTAAGGAGGCTTATTCCCCCTCGCTTCCGCTGAGCTATGGTCAATGCTGATAAAATCCATCGATCAATCCTCACAACGCATGCCAAACGGAGATGGATCCATCGATGAGATATTGATTTGAGTCTCGCGAGGACTGCATATAATTGTACACCACTATTATAAATCATAGTATCGAATATTACTTCATATCATGATATAAACCTAACGTTATCTCGGCAACCGACGAACACCGATCGAGTGCAAATTATCGTTCTTCTGGAGAGTCAAACCCTAACTGTTCGAATATCCACACGTGATAAGTGAGGGCTGATTCGATGTGATCACTTCCTGATTACTATTACCGTAATAGTATTACGCTCCAACTCTCTAAGTACTCCCCTGTTCCAAAGCCTACCGAGAGACGCTATCAACCCCGAGACGTACAGTCGGCGATCCCAAGGATGGAAAGCCAGCAATACTTGTTGGGCTGTTAAGTTACCACTAGTTGCGTTTCGAATGATCGAAAGTACCCAAGGAAATTACAATAACAATAACCGTCTACGTCCACACTTCTTCGAGGCTCACGTGATCGTTAAATGTGTTGGATTCTGAATTCAACACGAATTCAACACGAATTCAACACGCATGCGACACATGATTCACCGCGAATCACGCGAACTCACTAAGCTCCATAAAAATCGCACACGTAAGCAGTGTGCGAATGAAATATAGGTCTTTCCTGATTTGGGAAGAACTTCCCGATATTAGCCGAAACCCGCTTACCGAAAGGATACTGTGGGGCTCGCGACTATCCTTCTGAGGGTCATGTGTGGCAGAGGACCATCTGTCTGTGATGCGATCTCCGCAATGGGTTAGAAAACCAAGAGATTCAACATTTGCTCGGTCCTAGCAGTCGATTTTCAGAAACCTTCAGCTTGGTTGACGAACCGCAGCTTACATGCATCTAGCCATCTTACTCGCTACAGGTGCTTTGCTCTCGGTCAGTGCCGATCTCGACGAAGCATACAGGCAACACAAGCAAAAGTGAGGTCGGTCTCAGTATCGATGAAACCTCATCCTGCTTCAACAGGTATCGGTTGAATTTCAACATTACTGAAGACGCTTACAGAAGAGAAATTTTCGCCGCCATTCGGGGGCATTCTCATTTCAGATTCGCTGTATCAACTAGGGCTGACTGAGTTTGCCACGATGACTGACGAGGAGTTCAAAAAAATGATGGTATGCAACGACCATATCTCACGCAAGGTCGCGAGGATCATCGATCCTGACTCTGAAGAGGGTAAGGATCAATAAGTAATCAGTTGTTTGGGTCAAGTGAGTTGCAAGGAACCCGTCTCAAGAAAAAGTTGAGAGTCCTGGCGCCACCAAAAAGCGTAGATTGGCGAGCTGCTGGTGCGGTCACTCCTGTTCGTAAACAAGCTGGCTGTGGTTGCTGTTATGCTATGGCTACAACGGGTGGGTATATTCCACGATGATCTTCATGGTTATCTTCTCTTGTTCCTTCAGAGGCTACTGAGGGTATCTTCCAGATTAAGACGAACAAGCTTATCCAGTTGTCTGTTCAACAAATCGTCGACTGCAGCGCATTTTTCGGCAATGAGTATCAACTGTTGATTGGCTGTGGGCGTTCCGAGAGTCTACTCGTTTTCCTCAGGGGTTGCACAGGAGGCTTCCAATATAATAGTTACCATTACATTGACGAGGAGGGGATCGTGTCAGAATCCGCTTACCCTTACGTCGCGGCAGCTGGTACATGCAAGACCACTATAACCAGGGATGTACACAAGCAATGCTTGGCAGTGAGTTCTGTGTATCAGCATCATCATTCAAGCTTTCTATAATCAGCCTAAGGATTTGATTGGTTGGTGGCCGATCAAG
The DNA here is from genome assembly GCF_000006405.1 of Perkinsus marinus ATCC 50983. Lineage (NCBI taxonomy): Eukaryota > Perkinsozoa > Perkinsida > Perkinsidae > Perkinsus > Perkinsus marinus. The sequence goes on from NW_003209907.1 coordinate 29,608, forward strand.
GAAGGAGATCTTGAGGAGCTGTTGGAGGGTGTAGCTCAGCAGCCAGTGTCCGCAATTCTCAACGCTTTCCCCGCGGACTTCAAGCAATATAAAGGGGGGATCTACAAATGTGAGGCCTCGACTGCTCAGTGATGTCATCCCTATGGGGGGCAGAGCGTTCGTGAGAATAAGCCGGGTGGGTCAGCAAACAATTTCTGGGGACTCTCGAAGGCTTCGCACCCCCGGCTTCCTCTAGAAAATGTTAACTGCTCTCTTCCCTTCCAGCTGACGCCTGCGACAAATCCAAGTCATCGCACAGCGTGTTGATCACTGGTTATGGGGAGGATAAAGACGGCACCAAGTGAGTGTGGCCTTCACTGAGAATGACCAATCTGCTCATAGATATTGGGAGTTCAAGAACTCCTGGGGCACGGATTGGGGAATGCAGGGGTATGGTAGACTGCTCCGTGGAAAAGGTGGCGAAGGTGTGAACGCTCTCGGTCTTATCCTCCCATCTCTCATGCACAGGTGAATGTGGCATCCTGAAGCAAGCTTACTATCCCCTTCTGAAGGACGACCTCGATCCTGGCGAGCTGTGTGTGTAGGCTCGCTACATCCAGAAGCATATCGCGTGCTTTGTGCCTTCGCCCGTACCGCTCAGGCCGTCCGATCCTTGCTATCAGAGCGAGGATCCACTTTCTATCGAAATATTGGCTTTTCATGCTCGTTCTTTCCTACGCTGATTCGTGGTCTGCGGATCCTTGACAGTGAACCAATCTCTGACTTTGCCTTTCTCATCAGGCGACATAGATAAACAACTGTTGTGTTATAACTTATACCCTACGATTCCCGTTAAAAGAGCAATCACGAGGTCCCCGCGGCGAGGATGAGAGTGAGCTCCGCGACAGATCAAACCGGTTGTTCCCTCTCCGAGACTCATCTCTGAGATTGGAGGATCATCTATCACACTATTGCTATGACGGCGCAATAACGTAAGTTGCGCTGCGCATCCCACTGACTATAGCTAGGACCAATATCAGGTGCTAAACCCACCTCCAAGTCGTCAATATAACCGGTAATGCATGATCAGTACGTTGGGACCCGACCACTTGAATGATGATACTTGCATGATAGACTCGCTATCTCGCAATCTCATCTCTTCCTGGTCTGCAGTTTATAGCGAATTGCGTCGAATTATAACAATATCGCAGTTACTGCAGAGAGTTAACGTATAGATGGGCAGAACTACGTTACGGACCGTTACGGCTCACTTTCACAGTTACGCTCAAGCCCCGTACCGTGAAATTATGGAGCCGTAACGGGTCTTACGGAAATGCAATAGACGAAATGGGGATTGACCATTCAAGTCGCCTAAGACTATTCCATGTCGATACGCGTCCGTAGACGCGGCCGGCTAAGCAATTTCGGGCCAGCCTGGGAGCAAGACTGACGGAATTTGAAACGGAGACGAGTGGTCAATGCGAAACTAAATGTTACTCTCTCAACGGTTTGATTGAATTCGAGCAACGGGAAATGAGTTCAATAACTATTTGAGCTATGGTGAAGTGCCTAGCAACGAATGTTTCGGCCATAATTCCAAAAAGGTAGTAGAGCACCAACCGTAAAGTCGTTAGTCCTTTCCGTGACCGTACACTACCTACGTTACGCACACCGTAATGTAAACCATGAAAAAACGCTACGCTGGCCATCTATAAGTTAACGGCCCTCAGAGCTTCTATGAGAGCTAGAGAAACGACCCTCAGCATTTTCTAATCCAACAGGTATCTGGTCCTTAGGGAGGTCCTTGATGATAGGCATGAAGTTGGTTGAATATCTGAATGGTCGCTTCCAAAAACTCTTATCGTTGAGATCGTAGAGGTCGCAACACTGAGCCGCGCAGTCTGCGAGTCTTGTGAAATGACAGCACATGGTGAGGAGAAGCTTTCGGCCTTGAGCACATCACTAGGTAGTATCTATCAGATACAAGTTGAGGTGCAGTTGCAGAGTTTTGACGTGGGGACTAGGCAGTGGGGATTGTTGCTGCAGACTACACTGTGGAGCTCACAGTCTGGACGTTTAGAGATATAATTACAACAAGCTCTGCGAATAATACGTCAAAAAATTTCGTCATGTCCTGAAATAACATTTACGACTCCCAGTATGTGAAAGATTTCCTGTTGCTGCTTATGGCTCATCGGCCGGCCCACGGGAATGCCAGCGACCGTCAATTACGCGCTGGAGAAGGGATACACTGGAGAGATTGTGTTATCCCGCGAGTTCCCTCCAACTTATTGTTAGCTGCAAGGACACTCATTCCGAGATAAGTTGTCTACTCTCAAAAGTCGCTCATAGAGTGAACAGCGGGTGTAAACCCATCCACAGCTGGACCGGTCAGCCTCCTCAGAGAATGGGCCGAGGAGGGGAAAATTTCAACAGACTATTTTCTAATTCGCTCTTATCAAGAGCCTCCCAAGAAAAACGTTCTCCCAGACCAGAAAATGATCATTGAACAGTCTGAGGATATGAGGGATTTCCATTAGAAATCGATAAACATCGCTTGTCCATTATGCGAGCTCTTTTTCGAGCATGTATATGGGGTCGCATCAATGGTGCGGTACCACATTACTCACGATTAAATATGAGTAATGTGGAGTCCACATTGTGGACTAGCAGAATTGATCCCGAATCCAAGAATCAAGTTTGAGAACAATCAACAAGTCAGCATCAGAATCAAGAATGAGCTCCACAGCTAGATAATTCGACCAAAAGTATCCCTCACCAATTTGAAGACTCGGCGATGCTATCCTGTGATGCATCGGCAACCACTTCGATCATCATTGAGCTCTCCAGTGGGAACGCCTGAAGGACAACAGCCTAACGGATTCCTGCACGAGAGTCTGGAGTACACTGTTTCTTCTCGTCCTCGCAGACTGCTTCCATTGTACCGGTCATTACTAGATAGAACAAGCACTGGAGAACGTCTAGGCGGAGGGGGCAAAATTGTGCATGTGGCTGATATGATGGATTGCACGAGTGAAACGTTTATGTTCTTCAACCAATCCAGAGAAGGAGCTTCATCAGAAAATGATGGGAAATTTCGGAGTTAAAAAGTGAAGAACAGTTCCCAGTGGAACAGGGGGGCCGCTATGCCAGCGGACTATAGAATTCAGAAAAGATATATTTGGGGAATAAAGGGGCCGCTATGCCAGCGGACTATACCATTCAGAATGGATCTATTTAGGGAATAAAGAGGCCGCTATGCCAGCGGACTATACCATTCAGAATAGATCAATTTGGGGAATAAAAGGCTTAAAATGCCAGCGGACCGTAGAATTCAGAATAGATCTATTCAGAGAAAAGAGGGGCCGCTATGCCAGTGCATGCGTGCTTCACATACGCGAGTTGAAGATTCCGTAGTTAATACGGTTGATAATTGCGTCAACGAGGATACCAACCTCTGTCGGATAACCTGCGCCTGGCTGAGTGCTTGAAATGACCGATACGACACGGATAGTTGACAACTGAAAACAACTTGAAATAGCATCAAGTAAAAAAATTTCTCCCTAGTCAACAACCCTGATCGACGCAATAAGCGACGAATGTACCATGTTGCATTAGTCGTTCTAGGACTACATCGTCAGGAAAGTCGAATGCATCGACGTCTCGCCAAAACCGGATACACCTGCCGTGTATCTGAGG
>NW_003209907.1:33385-35856 GCF_000006405.1 Perkinsus marinus ATCC 50983
ACGCACAGTAGCTTGTCAACTGTGACACGATGCAAAAAGTAAAAAGAGGTGACATTTTGCCTATCATCTTCTCGCTCCAGCCGCAAACTTTTCCCTTAGCCACTTTCTATCTCCTCGGGCCATATTTCACGCTTTGCCACTCGACTTTCTGCGTGCCTCTTTCTACCAAAGCCCTGCCTTGCTAGCGGGCAGCCGTCAGCCTACACATCACTTGGATATCAGTTCGGGTTTCTGGTTTCGGTGGGATCATTTCAGCCTTGGATAACAAACAGCCTTCACTTGGATAACACTTCGGGTTTCGGGTTGTCCTGTCGGATTTCGGGTTTCCCTTGCTCCGTTCTCATCCGCCGTACTTTGTTTCTGTGGGGGACTTCTCCGTGAGATTTTTGTGGCCGTCGAGATCCATTCGTGGCCTGCCACAGAACATTCGGGGTCCGCACAATACACATTGGACACGGTCAAAGGAAGAACCCTGCATTGAAACATATTATTATAATCATATATTCGTATTGTTTACCTTACAATAGATAATATTCGATATAGTGTATAATGATAACCATTGATTTAAATCACAGTAATACATCATTACATATCGATATTACACGGTTTTAGTGTTTTTACCCGTGAGATGCTCAACAGTGATGGGTGTTGAGATGTGAGTCAGCGGAGAGTGTGAGTTGGAGGTAACGATCCAGACAACCGACGTTAGCTATGAAGTTGCACGCATGTCCTTCGCATTAGGGCCCGCGCAATCTCGTGCACGGTTCTTCCTTTGATCGTGTCCAATGAATTGAACATTGATCGAAGTCAGGTCGTGCCTAGTTGCTAAAAAGGGTAGGGGTGTTGGGACGCAAGTTGGACGACCTCAGCGGAGAGCGTGATCCATCCCAGATCCAGATCCCGTTTTGCCGCTTTCGTCACGAAAGTTTCGTGGCGCGAGATTTAATTTCGTGGCGCGTGACAAAATACCATCTCGCCGATTCTACTGCGTGTAACGAATTTCTTAAGCATTCTATTGGGTATATATATTAGCTGACCTCAGATAAGATACATTCTAGGTCATCTCAGCGTGTGGTGGACCCTAAGGAACACTCTTTGGAAATAGTGACACCGTTTCGTTGTTTTGGTGACGCCATTCTGGCTAGCTCGTCAACCCTTACATGTCTCCATATGACCATGTGCATGGCCTCTCGATAAATAATAAGGGCGGATTCATAAGTTGATTATTTCGAGGAATAACATTTGCTAGATGCCTGACCGAGGATCGAACCGAGTATCTCTCGATGTGCAATCCAATCCCAGTTCCAAATGGCCAATCAGTCTTGTTGAGAATTGTCATGCATCACATGAACCGGTTATGAGATTTATATTTCCTCATTCATGTTTATTATGACATGATATCGTTGATTATGTAATTGCTTGCGTTTCATTTTGGAAATGCTGCCGTAATGTTCCTTGTGTGTTGATGAGGAACTTTCTTCAAGAACTTCTACCTCAAGTCGTGTGTGGATTCCCACAGTATAGCTTTGGAAATTCATGAATTGAGGGCATTGACTTCTACACTATTGTGGTTACCTGGGATACTACGCAACAGTGGCGTGAATTTTACGATACTTTACTTAGCTTGAGGACTTTTCCTTAGTCATGTCCGAGCCCACATCCCCGTCAGTTTGCTCATCGGCGGCATCAGAAGCTTCTACAGTTCCCTCAGCTGTTGAATCACCACAGGTTGTTGGTACAACTAAGGAACTTCAGAATGGTGCGGTATGTAAGGAGATGAGTAGCGGAATATCTCTGAGGTAGTAGTAGTAGTAGTAGTAGTAGTAGTAGGAGTAGTAGTAGTAGTAGTAGTAGCGCTGCTACGTAGTTCCCAAAGCTAATCATAGGAGTTCGGGTCGAAGTGTACAGAAACCAACAAGAAATCCCCAAAATTTTCGCGCTATTTTCATACTGTCATCAACACATGTATTCGACGACATGCATCTCTTCACACACGTCAAATGGCACTCAGCGGGAGGGAAATTTCCTGTTGGCGTGAAAAATTCACATTAACAATTCTCAATAATATGGTCGTATTTCAACAGAGTCACCGGTTGGATCACCGTTCGAATTTCTATTTTACGCCTACTTGGTGCTAATTTCGTGCAGGCCCAACAGCTGTGTGTATGTTGGCGCAGGCTAGTCGTGATTCTCGTGGTTGATTCTCAATCTGTAACTTCTTGGTTACGTTGGGAGAGGAGTTGAGATCCAACATTTCTTAGCGTGATCAAGCTTGTTAGAAAGTGCTGGATGTGTAGTCTCTTCCGAGCTCATCCTGCGTGATTCATCATTTTGGTTCGACGATGAATAATGGAGTTTCACCCGTTTCACGTGAAGTGGCGTGAAACTGCGTGAAAAACGCGATATTTCCGCCTTGCAATAGTCGTAAAATGTGTTTTTCATATCACGGGTGAAACTCCCAATGATAAGTT
>NW_003207712.1:0-1003 GCF_000006405.1 Perkinsus marinus ATCC 50983
GCTAACATATAAGTTGTCACACTTATAAGAACAGATACTACACTTGATCATAGCCAAAAGGCCGAGAAGGTATGCGAAGTAGAGACGTAGAGAAGCTTTTAGGATAGTAGAAGTGTTGGGAGTGTGGTAAGGGAGTACATGCGTGCTATCAGTAGTTTCTTCCTCAAATGTCCCTGATTTTGTGTCGTCAACATGCGTGGTTGTCATTGCTGCATCGGGATGCACCACGATCGCAGTCGATGGTGAGTAGTCATCCGTGGAGGGATACTAAACTGGGTGAGTTGAACTGAATGCGCGGAAATTTGGCGTCATCACGGATTTGAAATGGAAAAGGAATGAGCGTCACGGCTGAAAATGATTTCTCATCGGCGCAAACTAGATGGCTTATGCAAGTGGATTGTTTGGTGTTTGCCGCTGGATTCACTTTACGGGGATGCGCCATATAGAGACCAAAATGGTGGTGATGCCGTTCGGAAAATAATTAGGGAAAGAAGTATCTGTGACAGTCATTTTTGATAATTTGGCGTCACCAATCACCAGGAGGTAATGCCCCTGAGTGACAAGTTTCCTTGGATATAATAGTAGATGTGACTCCATTCTGCTAACGAAGCAGTGGTGATGGAAGAGAATGGCATCCAGAGCGTTAGAATCAATCCGTTAAAATACCAACGATTTTCGAACTATCGTGGAATTGGAGATAATGGGAGTGGTGAATACTATTTATTTCAGGTTTGGGGTCGATGATGCCAGTTATCGAGCTGGATTGAGTCAAATTTGGCTGCGCGCGGAGTAATCTGTGACACCCAACAGATAGTGGAGGGAGTCAGGAGTTGTATAAGGTAAGCAACTCAAAGAACGCGCTAGCATGGGGAATGGAATCGAAGGTTTAAAACGACATTCGGGTTTCGGGTTTCGGGTTTCGGGTTTCGGGTTTCGGGTTTCGGGTTTCGGGTTTCGGGTTTCGGGTTTCGGGTTTCGGGTTTCGGGTTTCGGGTTTCGGGTT
>NW_003205614.1:0-966 GCF_000006405.1 Perkinsus marinus ATCC 50983
CCACTTGTCGGCAAGTCGGAGAATGGCATAACCCGCATTCAACGTGAAACGTCGTCGACGAGTCAGAAACATACACAGTCACGCTTAGCCTCAGTGCAGCTTGCTTGGTGAAAGGGTTGAAGATATATGCTTGTCAACACTTGCAAGCATTACGACTACTCGATACAAGCGCCTAGCATGAATCTGGAGCATGGTACAAAGTCGGCAATCATGCAGTGAGGATAACGCCGAAGAGTTTAATCACCATTTCCTCACCATGACTAATTTCTACACACATAGGAGCTCTTTGTGGTGATGTCAGAAGATCATTTGAACTCTCCGAAGCGAAAAGGTCTATCACACCTTTGAAGATATTTTGGACGTCATATTCCAAACTGGCATAACAAGAACACTTTTTTCGTCGGCATCAGCTCCCGTTGACATCAGCCATCATGTCAATCATAGCGAGCGGGATTCAATCTGTTGATCACATGGAGATGCTCAATATCGGCTCTAACATCGCATCCAAACTCGGGAAGAACACTCCGGACGATTGGAAGCGAGCCGGCATTGGCTCGCATCGGATATCACCTGTGCAGTGGTCAATCAAATCATCGTTCAACTGGGAAGACCACTGCAGTAATATGGGAGCGGGCGGCGAGAGCATGACGATGAATCTGACTACACGGCGAACACCTATTCACTGTCTGCAGGCTCTGCTATGCTATAGAATCTCTGCTATGCTGTAGCTCATCGGTATAGCGTCCAGCTGGAGATACCACTACCATCATGCTAGTGACGGTGGAGGAGCCGGGGCGGATATGACTGGTGATTCACCAGGCCTAATTTGAATCTTGATCGCTCGACCTGAAGATACGCCATGGCGCGTATCTTGGGGTATCTTGTGGCTGACTGAGCAAGATTCAAAACGGGTCCAGTAGGGGCACATATGCCGGTATGTCCAAAGGACTCATTCCAGTAAGTGCC
>NW_003200852.1:0-915 GCF_000006405.1 Perkinsus marinus ATCC 50983
AATTTCCCAAAATTTTCATGTGCATATTTTCCCACACATACGCCGTATGAAGTTGGGATCCCCCTTCCCACATACCGCAACTCTTCCACTTCCACCTGTAACCCCTCCTTCTCCTCGAGCAGCCGAGCTCGCTCCGCTTCTAACTCTGCCACTTGGCTCTCGAAGGACTCATCCCTCTCCTGCATCCGTTTCGTCTGACAACATTCAACAAATATGATTCTCCAATAAGAATCGTCGAAATTCAGCTTCCTCTCACTTCCTCCCACATCTCTTGCACTCTTTGTTTCTGCTTCAGCAGGTCTTCTCTGCTGCACTCCAAGCGCTGCATTTGCTCCTGGCGAAAATTTCCTAGTCAGCAGACAACAACAGCACCAGCCAACGAACCTCATAAAGGGCCCTATCTCTCTCAAGAGCGCGCGCCCCCTCACGAATCTTCGCTGCAGATTGCTTCACTTTCCTGACAACATGAATATCACTTCCACTATCAGCTGAACCAGATCATTCCAACAGGGGAGGGGGTAGTAGTCATTCAGCATCATCAACAGCATCACTTTGCCTCCTGTAGCTCCGCTATATGTCGTGCTCTAATCCTCTCCCATATCTTACTTGCTCCACAGGTACACACTTCATGACCTGCAGAGACAGGGGGGAAAGGAGAAGAGCGTAGGCAGCCTCAGGGGCAGTGTAGGAAAATCACCCCATGGTCAACTACTCGTGTTGGGGACAACATGGAAATTCTGTGAATTTCTACCCAAATTCGCATAAAAATTTCTACAATTATCGAGGAATTGTTGAGCTCAACCGAAGAAAACGAACATATACTTCAATTTCACGCGAGGGCATCGAGCAAATACTTTCCTCTCGAGCCTCGACGAGCTAGTCTCATATACCACAACTCCCACCTTTCTGAGCCAA
>NW_003200430.1:0-1227 GCF_000006405.1 Perkinsus marinus ATCC 50983
ACAGTCGAGGTTGGTCAGATTGGCCATTAGCAGGGATACCGTTGTTCCCAATGCATGCCTGAGGATGATAACTACTTCCCAATGCATCCTGTGCTCCAACCTACATATCGCTAAAGCCGATATGAAGCTACAGTCGCCAACGAGATTCTGCACTAGCTGCCCAGCCGAGGTGTCCGTGACGAGGAATCTGGTCTCCTTATTACTCGCAGGAATACTCTGATCGGATTCGATCTGCCACCATCTCCACGAGGAATGATTCCTTACAGCACTCGATAGTGGCCCCCACTTGGTGCAAAGAGGCTCTTGTTGTGGTGACAGGTTCAGCACGTCATCATTATTTCTGGTGAATTGAGGCATAGTCCCGGATAATCTAATGAGCTAACTTCACGCCAGAGACGAACTTCCACCCTACATTCGTCCTCCATTATCATCGAGTATAACAGCATCTTCATCGTCAGACCATTCAGGGAACTCCATTCCGCCAATCTCCCCTCCTCTGATCACGATTCTACTCTCCTTAGCGGTCAACACTCGTTCAGGCGATAAGGTCGAGGGCTCCGAAATGACAGACAGCTGCTGCTGCTGTTGTTTCAGCTGTGCCTTCAAGGGGTTCTTCAGCTTGCTAGAACCCGCCGCTCTCAACGGTAATACGGGCGATTTGCTCAGCTCTCGATATCTGAATCCAACAGAGGATTTGACAGATGCTCGGATCGAACCCGGCACCTGGCTATCATCTCATCTACTCTAGCCCTGCTATTATTAACCGCTCGCCGCGTGGGACTTTCCCTCCCCTCTCCTTCACAGGACTCGACCAAAACAGCTTCTATCTGCTCCAATCGATGGCGGCACGACTTCAATGTATTCAAAGCCTCCATAAACCTACACAGGTTCGATCCCCAGCAGCTCCATGTTCATACCTCACCTATGACTATTCACTAAACTATCAATCTTAGCCATACCCGAGGAGTAGCAACCGTCAGTCTCGACTATCTTCTGCGTTTCCTCAAAGACACGAATCTTGTCAGCCTGAAGCCATAGTATAACAGCATACCCAAATGACTCCTTGCACGCACGGCTTCCTCTGCCAAGCCAAGCGTCTCAGCCAAATGCCTATTGAACAGCGATCGCCGCTTAGGGTCCGTATTGGCATCCCTCCCAGCCACAAGCCATTGAGCTGATGCTAGGTATCTGAGGAACTTAGCACTACAGACGGCAACTGTGAATAGT
>NW_003215131.1:0-1148 GCF_000006405.1 Perkinsus marinus ATCC 50983
GATGTAATGCATAAGAGTGAGTAATCGGCTGGAGGATATTTCATGACAGTCATTTTGACCGATAGATAATCATAAGTTTCTCTATAACATATCTGGAATATGGTTTATAACTAACGAAGGTGCATGCTACAAGCATGGGGGATGGACACAATTTTCTGGTGTTAGATTAATCCAGCTTTCGAAGCAGCCCGATATGATCTCAAACACATAATAACTTTTTCCTTTGTCTCATTATTCATCAACCTTCTCCAACTTCCTGTATGAGGCCCTTATGTATAGCTTTTGGAAACCAGGCTTTCCGACCGGTCAACAAGTCTTCAGCAGAATCGCATTTTTTCTGTGATAGCCTAGCATAACCCAGATTCTGATATTGCATACACTATCTCCAATATACTTCGATTTTGCACCTCTCTCTATGCGATTTTCCTATTCTTCTCAATGACTGTGTGGTGGGAACTGTTGAGTATCGGCGGAAGAGTACAACAGAATCTGTCGCGCCCCGAGCACTACACGAAGGTCCACCCCGAGAGCCTACACATTGGTGTCAGCAATCACAACAAACTTCAATCGCGAAGCAGAAATCGGTCCACATGGTAGACTCTGCGAAAAGGTTTACCTCGGGGCTTATGGACCATATACTGGACGGTTGATCGACAAGAACCCCAATGTAACATAATCCGGCAGCTACACTTTGGGCTAATGCTGTGGATTTACCAACTGCTACAATCTCTGACAGTTCCACTAATTTGCTCCTGTGTATATACGTCTTCCAACTTTACAAAGTGGTCATCATCACACTTACATTCAAGCAACTATCAGTATCGATTTTAGCAATCAAATATTGAAAGTAGCATGTTCGAATATGTTTTCAGCACGTGACAGTTTTTGCTGTGTTGTACGTTTTCACGGACTCTTCTACATAGTGGCACTTTTGCCAAGGTATATGTTATCCGAATTCTCCCGTGATTTTGGTTGATTTTGCTGTTCTGCATGTGTTGCGTTGCATAATCAATAAGTTTCTCTATAACCTTATTCTGGAATATGGTTTATAACTAACGAAGGTGCATGCTACAAGCATGGGGGATGGACACAATTTTCTGGTGTTAGATTAATCCAGCTTTCGAAGCAGCCCGATATGATCTCAAACA
>NW_003207906.1:0-1023 GCF_000006405.1 Perkinsus marinus ATCC 50983
TCCGAGTTTTCACGATCGATCAGCGAAGCTGCTGACCCGCTGTCGAGTAGCATGTCATCTTTCTCACCACCCTATCAAATGAAAGAGTGGGGAGATCATCGTTCTTCCCAACTGCAACCGAACTCCACCCGGCCGTCGCTTCACAGCATTCCACTGCATAAGAACTGGTCGTCACACGTACGCTTGCGGTCGGCCTCTCGTTCTCCTCGGAGGCCACCTGTGCCTCTTTTGAAGGCTCCATCGGTACTTTCCGATCACTGACCTCAGTACTGGCCTGCTGAACATCGATCGCCGCCTGCGTAGTTTTCAGCAATGGACACTGGGCTTTTCGATGCCCCGACTTCTTGCAGTGGAAGCACTTTCCCGAGAGATTACGATTCGGACACTGTGAGGCTCGATGACCAAACTCTTGGCAAAAGAAACACTTCCCTCGAAACTCAGCTCGTCCCTTTCCGGCATTCGAGCGCCCCCTAGTCGTATCATTCCCTCCTTCAGGTTTCGAGACACCACCATCCTCAGATGCTTCCATCCCAAATGCCTCAGCTACTCGATTGCCCGCTGCATCATCTTCTGCCATTTGCTCAACGTGCTCAGACCATTCCTCCCACGTATTCACTGTGGTCAAGCAACTAATCTTCTTGATCAACTGATCGGCCAGCCCCACCCTGCACATCGTATCCAGTGAGAATCCCTCTGGACGATTCCAGCGCACTGACATCTCAATCTATAATCGTTCACTCGATGAAGGAAATCACTGACACTTTCTCCCTTCTTCTGCCTCATCGACAGACCCTCGGACTGGAGGATCTCACTCTCACGATTCTTCCCAGCTCTTCTCTCTAAAGCTCGCCAAATATCGGCAACGGCCTCGGCATAACTCTCTCGGCGCAAGGGGTCCTTTAACAACTTCTGATTCGCGGTGACGACGTCGATCCACAGTCGAGCCTCAATGTGGTGAGCGAGGTAATAATACTCATGAACTTTGCTCCACCCCCGACTTGACGACACTACTGACACATGGGT
>NW_003210265.1:0-1531 GCF_000006405.1 Perkinsus marinus ATCC 50983
TGCTGCTACTACTGATGCTCTATTGTGTTTTGCACACTCCTTTTCTGAAAACAATCATAAACATAATCAACTGCTGATTTACCACCCATGTTAATGATAGAGGTACGGGATGTGGTATCATGCGCGCGACATAAAAGCGCTCGCCCATAGCTTATCGATTGTCGGCTGTAGCATTGTGAGTTTCTTTCAAGGTAATAAGACCTCTACACGATGTCCACAGCTCGGCCCGTCGTATCAGTATACGATCTCTCTGGATCGTCATCCAGCACTACCTGTGCTCCTACCGTCTTCCAGGCCCCTCTTAGGCCCGACCTAGTGAGGTCTGTCCACTCCGCTATGGCCAAGAACAAGCGTCAGGCTCGTGGTGTTAAGTTTGAGGCTGGTTATGAGACCGCTGCTGCCTCCTGGGGTACCGGTCGTGCCGTGTCTCGTATCCCTCGTGTCCCTGGTGGTGGTACTCACCGTTCGGGTCAGGGTGCCTTCGGTAACATGTGCCGTGGTGGTGGAATGTTCGCTCCTCTTAAGACCTGGAGACGCTGGCATCGCAAGTCTAACCTGACTGAGAAGCGTCATGCCATGGCCTCTGCCATTGCCGCGTCTGCCTTGCCCCCTCTTGTCATGGCCCGTGGTCATCGCATTGGTGAGGTACCTGAGCTTCCTCTCGTCCTCTCTCAGGGTGTTGAGTCTGTTCAGAAGACTAAGGATGCCGTTGCCGTCCTTGAGGCCCTTGGTGCAGGTGCCGACCTCCAGAGGGTTAAAGATTCTAAGAAGATCCGTGCTGGTGCCGGTAAGATGCGTAATCGTCGTTACGTCATGCGTCGTGGTCCTCTTGTCGTCTATGCCGAGGATGATGGTCTTACCAAGGCCTTCCGTAACATCCCCGGTATCGAGCTCTGCCAGGTTGATCGTCTCAACCTCTTGCAGGTCGCTCCTGGTGGCACTTTCGGCAGATTCATTATCTGGACTCAGCCCGCCTTCGACCGTCTTCAGCAGCTCTTCGGTTCCTACAGGTCCGGTGCTGCTTTGAAGTCTGGTTACAGGCTTCCTAGGCCTTTGATGACCAATGCTGATGTGGCTAAGATCATCAACTCTGAGGAGGTTCAGGCTGTCTGCCGTCCTGCTCTTGCTCCTGCTCGCCGTGTTGGCCAGAAGAAGAATGCCCTTAAGAACCGCCAGATGATGGCTAAGCTCAACCCTGGTGCTCTTCATCGTGCTAAGCTGCGTGCTCAGGCCCAGCAGGAGGGTACTCAGGCTCATGCTCAGAAGGTTGCTGCTATCCGTGCCCGTGCTGAGCAGGCCAAGAAGAGCGCTAATGTCGGTAAGACCTTCTACAAGGAGCTTACTGCCGCTTATCAGCCCACCGTCGAGAGCGAGTCGGAGGATGAGGAGTAAATTGGAGTCGCAATATTCGATATCGCGTGTATCGGGATATAAGAGCGTTTGATACCGGTAGAGGATTGGAGTGTACTGTTGTGTTTGTATTATGGTTTAGTGTAGGGGAGACACTACAAGGGTAGTTAGACGTCATCGG
>NW_003215675.1:0-1749 GCF_000006405.1 Perkinsus marinus ATCC 50983
TGGTGGTGACTTTACGACAGCATCGCCTGCTCTATCTGGAGAACATCCTAGCCGACTCGTCGAACTCGTCCACTATGATATGTAAAATTTAATAGAAAGTAGGAGTCGAAGTAACACACAGAGAATTTAATGTGTGGTGGAATGCCTCGCAAAGGTTACAGAGATTACCAGTTATAGAGAGCTGCTGCCCAGTGGTACAAGCAAAGACTTATGATGGTCTGTGGCATTAGAGCTTGTATGGCTCGAATCATGCCACTTTCGAAATCAAGAATCACGTGTTCAATGTTGAGGCCATCTCCGAAGAGATCGCGGCATTTCTCATCAAGTAAATACGAAAAATCCACATAAAATTGCTTAGTTTTCGCTTGTAAAAAACACAGAATAACTGGCGAACCATTATTACTCTTCTTCACATAAATCCCGTACAATTGGCGGAACAAACTGGAGGAAAATTTGAAGGTGCCATCACAGTAGATTTTGACTCCAGGAGAAATTTCGGGACGCGGCGAGCATTTCCGGGGCGCGCCGGAGAATATTCCGAGCTTAAGCGCCATGTAACGGTCGTAGACTGGCTCCGGCGGTTTAGCGACTATACCAAGTCTGTGGGAGGTGATGCTCTATTACCGCGCGCTTCTACAATGCTCTAACTAATAGGAACCCACTATTCGGAAAAACGGTGGCGTTCGAGACCGAGTTCTACCAGAAGGATGCCAGCACTCTATGGAACTTTGCTGTTGGGTCGTCGAATCAGCTTGATTCAATCAAGACTACGGTTATGCTGGCTTGGAGTCCAAGCTTTGGACGACATTGTGGCTCGAGCGGATAGTAGTCGTAATGTGTATGAATCATACAGAGAGCAGGACCACCATCATCATACAGTATGATGATGGTGATGCTGCTCTCTTGTCGTCAAGGACTTTGCAAGGAGAAGGAAAGTGGATCTCTGGAACCGGCTACCAATATTCATTACTGGTGATGGTGAGCGTACCGGACTTCGTTACCGGTGATGGTTTTTTTGTACTGCCGGTCGTTCTGTACGAAAACTTTTCCGAAGCTCAAGACTTCGCTCGGGAGAACGATGTGACTCGAATACTATTCGATGTAGGGCGAGCCTTCAAACTACTCCGCTACTAGTGCTTCCGGTTTCTGCTATCACGTATTGTAGAATGCTCTACCCGAAATTGTCAAAGGGTCGAGTTATGACCCGAAGTATTGGACGGAGGTCGTTTTTGTGACGGATGGTAACTGTGGCTCTGCTTGCTCGATATTTACGCAGACTCTACAGCTCACGAGAGCTGCAACAGCTTTCACTTTCGGTGGTCTAGCCGATCAGGCGATGGATGTCGCCTCTTTTGGTGGTGGAAACGTTCTGGAATATGATGACATATTCCCTCTATTGAATATTGCCAGTCATCTCGGGTACTGGGCTACATTTGGTGAGTCTGACTAGTCGAAGAGGCATACCAGAACTTGGGTTAACAAGCCGGTGCCTTTCCCGAACAGTGCGTGGGTTGAGTACACCTGGGAGTCCCAGGCTGGGACATCGGCTCGGCTGCCCAACTCGGATCAGATACTTTGCCTTGCCAGTTCTACATTATACCCCCGCATAAGCACTTGAATATGTGGGCTCGGAATCTCGATGAGTGAGCGGCTGTTCACAAGGAATTGTCAGCATCAAAGCTGGACTCATCTGAGATGAATCCGCAGTTCGTTGACTTGGGTGATTGCCAGCCTATCATAATGCTTAAG
>NW_003211239.1:0-1090 GCF_000006405.1 Perkinsus marinus ATCC 50983
GTGTGCCGCCTGAACAGAACCATCCAAATCAAGCCAGGCACGTATCCATTTCCACCCTTGGTGTCTTCCGATATTAAAGTGCTCCCCGTTGCCAACGGGCTTCGAGAGCTCTTCCCCAAGGCATTCTCCAACTCCTGATATGCTGATCGCTGTATGTTCTGGGTATTTTGAAGACGCTAAAAAGACAATACAATTGACCATAATTAATGTCAAACTGCTCTTCGCAAGCTATGTACTGGTACTAGTCATATTGTTGGACTTCACGAACGCATACCACACTTCTACCAACCTATCCCACTTGAATAAGTTCCATCTCCTCCTTCTCCATAGCCGATACCAACGCCTCGGTACGGGCTCGAATACTCTCCTCCTGTTGCACCTTATTCTCATATTCTATTCGAGTGTTCTCCAACTTGCGAAGCTGAAACAACACCATACTATTCCTACCAACCCAAGCCTTCACCTTTTCCTCTTCCATTCTCTTCCTCGCGTTATCCCTCTGACTCCTGATCACCTTCGCCCTGCTCGTATTGAGCCCTCTGAACCACGACGCTGCTAACACCACTCTTTCTCCCATATTACATATCCCTGATCCACTTCTCCTGCTTCTGTTGTTGTAACTTCATCTGTTCCTCTCTACCTTCCCGTACAAGATGCCGCTTACTTTCCAACACAGCACCCTTCGAGGCCTGCACAATTACCTCTTGCTATCTCCACCAATTACGGCAAGTCTCACCTCCCTCAGCTGCCTCGCCTTGTCCTTCAGGAAGGCGTTCCGTGCTTGAGTAGCACGAACTGCCTGCCACTGCTTTTTATGCAACTATTGCGACTGCAATTAAATAGCGAGTGAACACCTATATGGTTCACCTCTTCCTTGGCAAGGACTTTGGCTTCATTCTCGGCACGTAGCGTGTTGATCTGCTCGGCTCTGGATATCATAGGTTGACCATAAAGATACAGAATAGGTCTCAGAGTTTACTTTCTACGGGTTTCCTGTATTTTCTTCCAAGCCTTTTCTTCCTCCTGCTTCACAGAGCTATGCGATTAGCAAGCAGCTGAGCATCCAACTCTGTCCTCTTTCGAGACTCTT
>NW_003211640.1:0-1304 GCF_000006405.1 Perkinsus marinus ATCC 50983
GTGCAGATCAAAACCTTCTGATCGATATTGCGCCATCGCACCTCGCAGAAACCGTTCAACCCATTTTTGTGTCCTCTGGTTTGGCAGAGCGATGCATCACCTCGGCTATGAATCTTGAAGCACTCATCGACAGTTTGGCCGAGTGGTCTAAGGCGATGGCTTAAGGCGCCAGTCCGAAAGGGCGTGGGTTCGAACCCCACAGCTGTCAGTCTATATACCTGACTGGTGTTATATTGAGAACCCAGAGCTTTTCAGAAGCGAGGTAGTACAAGATCAAAACCTTCTGATCGATATTGCGCCATCGCACCTCGCAGAAACCGTTCAACCCATTTTTGTGTCCTCTGGTTTGGCAGAGCGATGCATCACCTCGGCTATGAATCGTGAAGCACTCATCGACAGTTTGGCCGAGCGTCAGTCCGAAAGGGCGTGGGTTCGAACCCCACCGCTGTCAGTCTATATACCTGACTGGGGTTATATTAAGAACCGAGACCTTTTCAGAAGCGAGGTAGTGCAGGATCAACACCTTCTGATCGATATTGCGCCATCGCAACTCCTAGAAACCGTTCAACCCATTTTTGTCTCCTCTGGTTTGGCAGAGCGATGCGTCACCTCGGCTATGAATCTTGAAGCACTCATCGACAGTTTGGCCGAGTGGTCTAAGGCGCTGGCTTTAAATCGCCAGTCCGAAAGGGCGTGGGTTCTAACCCCACAGCTGTTAGAAATTTCTTTTCGTGTGATTTGATGAAGAACGCATTCCGCGGAAACGGTTCGAAACCGTTTTTGTGTCATGTCCTATAGTGTAACGCATCTTCTCCGCTATGATTTTTGAAGCACTCATCGACAGTTTGGCCGAGTGGTCTAAGGCGCTGGCTTAAGGCGCCAGTCCGAAAGGGCGTGAGTTCGAACTCCACAGCTGTCAGTCTATATACCTGACTGGTGTTATATTGAGAACCCAGACCTTTTCAGAAGCGAGGTAGTGCAAGATCAAAACCTTCTGATCGATATTGCGCCATCGCACCTCGCAGAAACCGTTCAACCCATTTTTGTGTCCTCTGGTTTGGCAGAGCGATGCATCACCTCGGCTATGAATCCTGAAGCACTCATCGACAGTTTGGCCGAGTGGTCCAAGGCGCTGGCTTTAGGCGTAAGTCCGAAAGGGCGCGGGTTCGAACCCCACAGCTGTCAGTCTATATACCTGACTGGTCTTATATTAAGAACCGAGACCCTTTCAGAAGCGAGGTAGTGCAAGACCAAAACCTTTTGATCGATATTGTGCCATCGCACCTCGCAGAATCCGTTCAATC
>NW_003209986.1:0-815 GCF_000006405.1 Perkinsus marinus ATCC 50983
AGTAAGCAATTACAGCAGCACTGCTGAATATCCCACAGGTTAGAGAGCATCGAGAGAATCACTGGAGAGCTTGGTTTTGAGAGCATCACTTATGCCCCTAGGTTCTATCGAGAATCGAACCAGAATTGTGATATTTGGACTCCAGAGTGTCAATACCTACATTATTCAGAACCACACATTTGCGTCAATCAGAGTTTTGAATCCGAGTCAGGCTCACTAACCCCTGAATGATGGATGTTGATATTGTGTTTTTCTTAATAAGGCTCTATCGGGATTCAAACCCGAGTCGCTGAATTCAAAGTCCAGAGTGCTAACCACTACACTATAGATCCACATATAAACTCATACTAATTAGTGTCTCGAGGCTAACTGGATAACTGAACTAGACCTCACCTACGTAGACCGCATTTAGTGACAATCTGCGGAACGCAAACTTGAATTGTTGAATTTGGTCGTGTTATTTGGTTGAATAAGTTGCTGAAGGTTGTTGACTAGGTGCCACCGATAAGGGAAGGGGAAGACTTGTCAACAAGGGATCCTGGACCCCTTGTTCTCAGGACCTGGAACGAAACCTATTCAGTCCGGTTTTGACCCCTTTGTGACCGTCGCACAGAGTTGCAGCCTTTGCAAATCCACATCTCCAGGAGCAGATTTGTGATAGGGACACTTTCGCATCACACATGACTCGGCTGTATTACACGAATGACCCTGACGTGAATCCTACCAGATACTGCGTTTCACGGGCAGCCGTGTACCAGGCAGATGAACTCAACGCAAGCAGATTCGAGGGTCCAGATTCTCTGGGGACGTATGGA
>NW_003209227.1:0-1143 GCF_000006405.1 Perkinsus marinus ATCC 50983
CGGTACTGCGGTCGGCTCATGAGACAGGTTGAGAGACGAAGCTCCACTGAAGGGCCGATGGTCAAGACAGTTGATAATACTCAGACTTCACCTGGCGCATGATGGACTCGGGTACTGCTGCGCTTAGTCATGGCCGAACCTAACAACAACAAGACACTGCGCTAGAGAGTACTGTTACCATACCTTCTTGGCACAGGAGATGACCAGCTGGGGCGGTAGGCCTAGGTTCCTCGACGGCGAATGGACAGGATTGAGTGGTCATTGGGAGTTCAGTAGACAAGACTACACAAATTCCTATTTGGCGGATATGGTGACCATTTGGTATTTATAAGATTATGCACCAGATAAATATCCTTACTCGCGTATGTGCAACAGTGTTGGAATATATGATAGCTTTCTTCAGCTGATCTCAGGAGTTTCCTCATTCACTTCAGAAGCGTACACGCTAATAAGGTTTCTTACTATCGTGTGGAGTTACGCTGCCCTTCAGTGATGACTCATCAACACTCTAACCCGCAGTTGATGTCCTTGTCCGTGGAATTGTATTCCTTCATCATGAAACAGATTCATTTTTCCGCGAAATCGATCTCACTATCCGACCCTCGCCGCTAAACTGATGTCCCTATCCACGAATGTGATCTCCTTATTAGCTAAATTGGCAGATTTACCTGCCAAGGTGTAGAGTATGAAGATGAGCTCCGCCAAATCTCAAACTCGTTCGCAATGAGACGCAACGGAGCACGCGCCGTAAAATATAGCGCCCGCCCTGAGACACTAATGTGCTGTTCTGCTGTGCAGACAGCGCTGCTAGTCGTATTATACGAGTCACAAGTGAAACGTTCATCAACCTTAACCAATCAAACAAATAAACTGACTCTAGGGCTGAGTTCCACTGCTAAGTTAGATCAGTTTTATAGGTTGTTCCCTGGAGTTTCGGGAACATACTGTACTCAATCGAATTTGTCTATCGTCTATGTCTACTCAATTTAAGGATAATTGCATGAGT
Source organism: Perkinsus marinus ATCC 50983 (assembly GCF_000006405.1). Taxonomy (NCBI): domain Eukaryota; phylum Perkinsozoa; order Perkinsida; family Perkinsidae; genus Perkinsus; species Perkinsus marinus. Next base: position 1,007 of record NW_003209227.1, read on the forward strand.
CTAGCTTGCATTGTATTAAGATGTAGTCGTCGGGAATGAGTGCAGATAACCGATCGAACGCTCGTGCTTTGCCTCATCATTCTCTAGGGCCTTCTACACCACCATCTATTCACAACTCTCACTACTCAACTTCCGGT
>NW_003200067.1:0-1147 GCF_000006405.1 Perkinsus marinus ATCC 50983
GTTCTGTCCGGTATTCAGCTGCTCCTGGTGACAGCACTTGGAATACTATCGAGCTGACGAAAACCCACGCTTTGAGGAGTGATGGGAGGATACTTGGTTATCGGGTGGATATCGGGGAGAATAACGATATCGAACTCAGCGTGCCGGTGACCAAAAGAGATAAGATAATCGCTGTGTTGCTATCCGATCAGCTATGTATACCGCGAGCAACGTTGGAGACGCTCGTTGGCCGCATAAACTGGTGTACAGGTTAGATTCCCGAAATACGGCCCAAATTGGATAAGCCCTATGAAGTACTGATGGTCCTGAGCCAGCGACCGTCTCTTCGGAGCGTCAGAATATCACCAACCAGGCGCCTAGAGCTACATAAGTCCGCCGAGACCTTCACTCACAGGCACAACAAACGTATTCCATACATTGACTACAAGGATGAGTATCTATTGGTGACCGATGCCTCTGGATGCGGTCTGGATAGGGACTTCTTTCCACGATGCGATACTCGGAATCTAAGATAGTTTTCGATAAATATGGAGGAAAACCCCGAGATTTGGAGGCAGATTTGGTATGAGCGCAGGAATCGGCTCGATGATCAACTTCCTGCCGAGCTGAAACCAGTGAAGTTCATCAGCGGTGATAGTAATTTCCTCGAAGTTCGAGGCTCGAACTACTCGCAGTCTATTACGGCTTCGAGTACATCCGGGCAATATGTGCTCCGCGGGTGACTTATATCAGATGCTTCTCTGACAACACTTGTACGGTGTCAGTACTAAGAAGCTTCAGGTCACGCTCTATGAGCCTTGCTTCCGTCGTTCGGAAATTCGGCGACTTCCGTTACCGACTCAATGCTCATCATATTCCCGGGACCTTGAACAGCATAGCTGATGATATCTCTAGGTTAACTCGTGCTTCGTTGGTATCCACCGGTCAAATGCCGAGGTCGTGGCGGGAGGTGCCACGTTAAGTCCTTAAAAAAGCTGTGGCGTTCACTCCTCTTCAAGTCTGTAAGACATCACCTTTGTCAGAAGTTGCGACTCACGACTAACGTGGGCTCATAGTGCTCGGTTTCTCGTTTGCGGACCCGACTGAGTTCCTGTCAATTTGAGTGGGCCAACTAAAGGGATGCCAGATTCGTCCGTCATCGTTGGAC
>NW_003207481.1:0-1011 GCF_000006405.1 Perkinsus marinus ATCC 50983
GTACCGGCCGAAAAACGACGAAAGAGATCTATGGTCTCACGAGCGAACGATATGGAATAAGGCGGTAACAACACCGGCCGACCTCCTTCACTCATTATGTAAACAGGCGATGCTGGGTCCTTGGGCCGCTCTGTGAAGCCATGCGCTGGTCGATCAAAACACGTCACGTTGGCGTTGCATTCATTCACGAGTAAAGGCACCGATCGCTTCCACGTGAAACAACCTCCACCAAACTGATGAATCAGCAGTAAATTGACGACCGGCGTGGTAGATCGAACATTCTGGTAGTAGCAGAGAATGCCTCCAGCAGTGTCACTATATGGCCACTCCATGTCGCTGTAATCAGTGCCAGTAGCTGTGCACAGATAATGAGCGTCCGGACCGGTGGCGAACACACGACGAGGCGAGTCCAAGGATGCAGAGGAAACCTTTGAGCCATGCTCCAAGTCACCCTCGCTGTCAACACTGCTGGTCACAGTGATCTCTTTGGGCTGGTCGGGACCGATCAGAGGCGCTTCTAAATCGACATTTTGGTGATGGTGATGATGACGAGGACGACGACGACGGCTCGCGAATGGGAAGCGAGCGGTCAACCGGAAGTTGGCGTTGAAACGACACAATTTTCGCTGACGAATACGATCAGAGTGCTTCAGGAAGAAGAAGCCCTCAAGCAAGCAAAGGGCGACAATAGTCAGCGTTCGACCGGGCATATTCCCAGTAGTGATGTACAACCACAACGAGTAAACGATGGAGGCGACTACGACTACCGAAACGACTATGTCCGGCACCATAGAAGTCTTACGACGATACTGAAATGCAATGTTAATAACGAGAAAACGAGCAATGAATATGACGAGGTAAATGTACAGGGATAAAAGATCATTATGGTAGTGGTTAACAAAGTCGCCCACAGAGGAGACACAAACGAACAAATCAAGCAAAGTGATAATACGGGGAACACGGGACTTCAGCAAGAACAGCAAACAGTTGATGGCGAACTTCAAGGCAAAA